>NW_026988414.1:77540000-77817948 GCF_030222135.1 Aotus nancymaae
TTGAGACGGAGTTTCGCTCTCGTTACCCAGGCTGCAGTGCAAAGACGCGATCTGGGCCCACCGCAACCTCCGCCTCCCGGGTTCAGGCAATTCTCCTGCCTCAGCCTCCTGAGTAGCTGGGATTACAGGCACGCGCCACCGTACCTACCCAATTTTTTGTATTTTTAGTAGAGACGGGGTTTCACCATGTTGACCAGGATGGTCTCGATCTGTTGACCTCGTGATCCACCCGCCTCGGCCTTCCAAAGTGCTGGCATTACAGGCGTAAGCCACCACGACTGGCCTTTTTTTTGTTTGTTTTTTGAGACAGAGTCTTACTCTGTCTCCCAGGCTGGACTGCAGTGGTTCCACCTCAGCCCATTGCAACCCCCGCCTCCCAGGTTCAAGCGATTCTCCCACCTTGGTCTCCTGAGCAGCGGAACCACAGGCATGCACCACCACGGCCAGCAATTTCTTTTTTTTTTCTTTGAGACGGAGTCTTAAACTGTCTCCCAGGCTGGAGTGCAGTGGTGCGATCTAAGCTCATTGCAACCCCCGCCTCCCAGGTACAAAAAGCGATTCTCCTGCCTTGGACACCTGAGTAGCTGGAACCACAGGCATGCACCACCATGGCCACCTAATTTTTTTTTTTTTTTGAGTCGGAGTTTCGCTCTCGTTACCCAGACTGGAGTGCAATGGCGCCATTTCGGCTCACCGCAAGCTCCGTCTCCCGGGTTGAGGGAATTCTCCTGCCTCAGCCTCCTGAGGAGCTGGGATTACAGGCATGCGCCACCGTGCCCGGCTAATTTTTTGTATTTTTACTAGAGACAGGGTTTCACCATGTTGACCAGGATGGTCTCGATCTCTTCACCTCGTGATCCACCCGCCTCGGCCTACGAAAGTGCTGGGATTACAGGCGTGAGCCACCATGCCCGGCGTTTTTTTTTTTTTTTTTTTTTTAATTAGCTGGCCATGGTGGTGCATTCCTGTGTTTCCAGCTACTCGGGAGGCCAAGGCAGGAGAATCGCTTGACCTGGGAGGCGGGGGGTTGCAATGAGCTGAGATTGCACCACTGCACTCCAGTCTGAAAAAGAAAAAAAAAAAAAAAAATATTAGCTGGCCGTGTTGGTGCATGCCTGTGGTTCCAGCTACTCAGGAGGCCAAGGCAGGAGAACCGCTTGAACCTGGGAGGCGGGGGTTGCAATGAGCTGAGATGGCAGCACTGCACTCCAGCCTGGGGAACAGAAGGCCGAGGGTCATGGCTCACGCCTGTAATCCCAGCACTTTGGGATGCCGAGGTGGGTGGATCACGAGTTCAAGGGATTGAGACCATCCTGTTCAACGTGGTGAAACCGCGTCTCTACTGAAAATACAAAAAATTAGCTGGGCACGGTGGTGCGTGCCTGTAACCCCAGCTACTCAGGAGGCTGAGGCAGGACAATTGCCTGAACCCGGGAGGCGGAGGTTTCGGTGAGCCGACATCGCGCCATTGCAGTCCAGCCTAGGTAACAAGAGCGAAACTCCGTCTCAACAAAAAGAAGAAAAAAAAAATTAGCTGGCCGTGGTGGTGCATGCCTGTGGTTCCAGCTACTCAGGAGGCCAAGGCAGGAGAATCGCTTGAACCTGGGAGGCGGGGGTTGCAATGAGCTGAGATGGCACCACTGCACTCCAGCCTGGGAGACAGAGTAAGACTCTGTCTCAAAGAAAACAAAAAAAAAGGCCGGGCGTGGTGGATTACGCCTGTAATCCCAGCACTTTGGGAGGCCGAGGCGGGTGGAGCACGAGGTGAAGAGATTGAGACCATCCTGGTCAACATGGTGAAACCCTGTCTCTACTAAAAATACGAAAAATTAGCTGGGCACGGTGGCGCGTGCCTGTAATCCCAGCTACTCAGGAGGCTGAGGCAAGAGAATTGCCTGAACCCGGGAGTCGGAGGTTGCTGTGAGCCCAGATCGCGTCATTGCACTCCAGCCTGGGTAGCAAGAGCGAAACACGGTCTCAAAAAAAAAAAAAAAAAAATTAGCTGGCCATGGTCCTGCATGCCTGTGGTTCCAGCTACTCAGGAGGCCAAGGCAGGAGAATCGCTTGAAACTGGGAGGCGGGGGTTGCGGTGGGCCAGGATCGCGCCTTTGCACTCCAGCCTGGGTAATGAGCCAAACTCCGCCTCAGAAAAAAAAAAATTAGCTGGCCGTGGTGGTGCATGCCTGTGGTTCCAGCTACTCAGGAGGCCAAGACAGGAGAATCGCTTGAAACTGGGAGGCGGGGGTTGCGGTGGGCCACGATCGCGCCTTTGCACTACAGCCTGGGTAACGAGCCAAACTCCGTCACAAAAAAAAAAAAAAAATTAGCTGGCCGTGGTGGTGCATGCCTGTGGTTCCAGCTACTCAGGAGGCCAAAGCAGGAGAACCGCTTGAACCTGGGAGGCGGGGGTTGCAATGAGCTGAGATGGCAGCACTGCACTCCAGCCTGGGGAACAGAAGGCCGAGGGTCATGGCTCACGCCTGTAATCCCAGCACTTTGGGATGCCGAGGTGGGTGGATCACGAGGTCAAGGGATTGAGACCATCCTGTTCAACGTGGTGAAACCGCGTCTCTACTGAAAATACAAAAAATTAGCTGGGCACGGTGGTGCGTGCCTGTAACCCCAGCTACTCAGGAGGCTGAGGCAGGACAATTGCCTGAACCCGGGAGGCGGAGGTTTCGGTGAGCCGACATCGCGCCATTGCAGTCCAGCCTAGGTAACAAGAGCGAAACTCCGTCTCAACAAAAAGAAGAAAAAAAAAATTAGCTGGCCGTGGTGGTGCATGCCTGTGGTTCCAGCTACTCAGGAGGCCAAGGCAGGAGAATCGCTTGAACCTGGGAGGCGGGGGTTGCAATGAGCTGAGATGGCACCACTGCACTCCAGCCTGGGAGACAGAGTAAGACTCTGTCTCAAAGAAAACAAAAAAAAAGGCCGGGCGTGGTGGATTACGCCTGTAATCCCAGCACTTTGGGAGGCCGAGGCGGGTGGAGCACGAGGTGAAGAGATTGAGACCATCCTGGTCAACATGGTGAAACCCTGTCTCTACTAAAAATACCAAAAATTAGCTGGGCACGGTGGCGCGTGCCTGTAATCCCAGCTACTCAGGAGGCTGAGGCAAGAGAATTGCCTGAACCCGGGAGTCGGAGGTTGCTGTGAGCCCAGATCGCGTCATTGCACTCCAGCCTGGGTAGCAAGAGCGAAACACGGTCTCAAAAAAAAAAAAAAAAAAATTAGCTGGCCATGGTCCTGCATGCCTGTGGTTCCAGCTACTCAGGAGGCCAAGGCAGGAGAATCGCTTGAAACTGGGAGGCGGGGGTTGCGGTGGGCCAGGATCGCGCCTTTGCACTCCAGCCTGGGTAATGAGCCAAACTCCGCCTCAGAAAAAAAAAATTAGCTGGCCGTGGTGGTGCATGCCTGTGGTTCCAGCTACTCAGGAGGCCAAGACAGGAGAATCGCTTGAAACTGGGAGGCGGGGGTTGCGGTGGGCCACGATCGCGCCTTTGCACTACAGCCTGGGTAACGAGCCAAACTCCGTCACAAAAAAAAAAAAAAAATTAGCTGGCCGTGGTGGTGCATGCCTGTGGTTCCAGCTACTCAGGAGGCCAAGGCAGGAGAATCGCTTGAACCTGGCAGGCTGCGGTTGCAATGAGGTGATATCGCACCACAGCACTCCAGCCTGGGAGACAGAGAAAGACTCTGTCTAAAAAAAAAAAAAAGGCTGCGCCTGGTAGCTGACGCCTGTAATCCCAGCACCTTGAGAGGCCAAGGTGGGTGGATCACGAGGTCAAGAGATCGAGACCATCCTGTTCAACGTGGTGAAACCCCCTCTCTACAAAAAATTCAAAAAATTAGCTGGGCACGGTGGCGCGTGCCTGTAATCCCAGCTACTAAGGAGGCTGAGGCAGGAGAATTGCCTGAACCCGGGAGGCGGAGGTTGCGGTGGTCCGAGATCACGCCTTTGCACTCCAGCCTGGGTAACAAGAGCCAAACTCCGTCTAAAAAAAAAAATTAGCTGGCCGTGGTGGTGCATGCCTGTGGTTCCAGCTACTCAGGAGGCCAAGGCAGGAGAATGGCTTGACCTGGGAGGTGGGGGTGGCAATGAACTGAGATCGCACCACTGCACTCCAGCCTGAAAAAAAAAAAAAAAGAGCAGAGTTTTGCTCTTGTTACCCAGGGTGGAGTCCAATGGCTCGATCCCGGCTCATCGTAACCTCCGCCTCCCGAGTTGAGGCAATTCTCCTGCCTCAGCCTCCTGAGTAGCTGGGATTACAGGCACTCGCCACCGTGCCCAGGTAATTTTTAGTATTTTTAGTAGAGAAGGGGTTTCACCATGTTGACCAGGATGGTCTCGATCTCTTGACCTCGTGATCCACTGGACTCCGCCTCTCAAAGTGCTGAGATTACAGTCGTGAGCCACGACCCTCGGCCTTTTTTTTTTTTGAGACAGAGTCTTACTCTGTCCCCCAGGCTGGAGTGTAGTGGTGCGATCTCAGTTCAGTGAAACCGCCGCCTCCCAGGTTCAAGCGATTCTCCTGCCTTGGCCTCCTGAGTAGCTGGAACCACAGGCATGCAACACCATGGCCACCTAATTTTTTTTTTTTGAGTCGGAGTTTCGCTCTTGTTACCCAGACTGGAGTGCAATGGCGCCATTTCGGCTCACCGGAAGCTCCATCTCCCGGGTTGAGGCAATTCTCCTGCCTCAGCCTCCTGAGGAGCTGGGATTACAGGCACGCGCCACCATGCCCAGCTAATTTTTTGTATTTTTACTGGAGACAGGGTTTCACCATGTTGACCAGGATGGTCTCGATCTCTTCACCTCGTGATCCACCCGCCTCGGCCTACCAAAGTGCTGGGATTACAGGCGTGAGCCACCACGCTCGGAGTTTCTTTTTTTTTTTTTAATTAGCTGGCCATGGTGGTGCATTCCTGTGTTTCCAGCTACTCGGGAGGCCAAGGCAGGAGAATCGCTTGACCTGGGAAGCGGTGGTTCCAATGAGCTGAGATCGCACCACTGCACTCCAGTCTGAAAAAAAAAAAAAAAAAAAAAAAAATTAGCTGGCCGTGTTGGTGCATGCCTGTGGTTCCAGCTACTCAGGAGGCCAAAGCAGGAGAACCGCTTGAACCTGGGAGGCGGGGGTTGCAATGAGCTGAGATGGCAGCACTGCACTCCAGCCTGGGGAACAGAAGGCCGAGGGTCATGGCTCACGCCTGTAATCCCAGGACTTTGGGATGCCGAGGTGGGTGGATCACGAGGTCAAGGGATTGAGACCATCCTGTTCAACGTGGTGAAAGCCCGTCTCTACTAACAATACAAAAAATTAGCTGGGCATGGTGGCGCGTGCCTGTAATCCCAGCTACTCAGGAGGCTGAGGCAGGAATATTGCCTGATCCCAGGAGTCGGAGGTTGCGGTGAGCTGAGATTTCGCCATTGCACTGCAGCCTGGGTAACAAGAGCGAAACTCCGTCTTAAAAAAAAAAAAAAAAAAAATCCTCCGGGCGCGGTGGCTGACGCTTGTAGTACCAGCACTGCTTGAGGCGAAGGCGCATTGATCACGACGTCAAGAGATCGAGAACATCCTGGTCAACACGATGAAACCCTGTCTCTACTAAGAATACAAAAAATTAGCTGGGCATGGAGTCGCGTGTCTTTAATCCCATCTACACAGGAGGCTGAGGCAGGAGAATTGCTTGAACCCGGGAGGTGGAGGTTGCAGTGAGCCGAGATCACACCACTGCACTCCAGCCTGGGTGACAGAGCGAGACTCCATCTCAAAAAAAAAAGAAAACCGGTAATTTCCTATTCCTTTTTTCAACCTCCCCGATCCCCGTTACGTGGCTACGTCAAGTCTCCCAGGTTAACAAGAACATACCATTGTTCACTCAGTTCCAAAACTTGGAATTGGACATTCGCTGTCAATGAAAATCAGCTTAGACTGGGCACCACACTGACTTCGGAACAATGACTGCCATCGTTGGCAGTTTTCTCCTTGCTTCCCCCAGAACCCTTCTCTTCCCTTCTTTTCAATGTTTTCATAGGCAATGGCCTAAGTTTACCACTTTCTATAAAAGGACTACAGAGGGGCTCTAATTAGCACCCTAGTCAGTTCCCAGTCCAGCAGCTAGTTCTTCTACTTTGGACAGTATCTCTGTCCCAATTGAATACTCTCACTCAATTTGTTATTATACTAAGATGTTAAAAGAGTGGGACAGGCTTACCTAATTCTCTTAGAAAAATTCAAGTAGTTTGCCAGCATATACCAGTAAGATCATGATATTGATATATTAATATTACTTTTACACACACACAATTATATATCTATCTATATATATATATATCTCCATCTATTAGTTTTATTCATAGGGTAAAAGAGGAATGAAGTTTTACTTGTTTTTGCAGAACATATAAAATTTCAAGGATTCTTGGAAATAAAGATTATTCATTTAACTTTAAAATTTAGTAGGTAACTGTCACCCTGCTAATGAGATATGATATAATCTAGTCAAACAAGTTCCTAGAAAACAATAGAGGACTTGAGTTAATCAAGTATTACCAATAAAAGTATGGTTGCCCAGCGAAGATCAGGAAACTATTTCTTGTTTCCACCTGAAGAATATTTTCTTTTTTTGGTGGGGGGAAAGGGGGGCAGGCACAGAGTCTCACTTTGTCACCCAGGCTGGAGTGTAGTGATGCAATCTCGGCTCACTGCAACCTCCGCCTCCCAGGTTTAAGCAATTCTCCTGCCTCAGCCTCCAGAGTAGCTGGGATTACAGGCATCTGCCACCACATCTGGGTAATTTCTGTATTTTTAGTAGAGCTGGAATTTCACCATGTTGGCCAGACTAGTCTCAAACTCCTGACCTCAGGTGATCTTCCCATCTCAGCCTCCCAAAGTGCTGGGATTACAAACGTAAACCACCGCACCCAGCCCAGAATCTTTTCTAACAATGTTTCTGTTTCTCCTTGAAAACATCTTTTTTTCTGTTCCTCATTAACTATAGTAAACCTGAGAAAGGAATTTGGCAGGATTTGTTTCAACAAGATGCAGGTCACAAAGACCCCGCTGATAAAACAGGATAAGAAGCGGGTCAAAATGCACGAAAACCAAGATGGCGATACAGGAGACCTCTGGTTGTCCTCACTGCTAATTATATCTAATGATAGTTATATACACTAATTAACATGCTAAAAGACACTCCTGGTAGCCAGAATGCCTCTCTAGATTCTTCCTCTCTGGGCAGGACATCTTCTGAAAGAAAGGCAGCAGCCCCAATCAAGGGTTATAGATAAAACTCCCATCTCCCAGGGACAGAGCACCTGGGGGAAAGGGTGGCTGTGGGTGCAGCTTCAGCAGACTTAAATGTTCCTTCCTGCTGGCTCTGAAGAGAGCAGTGGATCTCCCAGCACAGCACTCGAGCTCTGCTAAGGGACAAACTGCCTCCTCAAATGGTTCCCTGACCCACGTGCCTGACTGGGTGATACCTCCCACCAGGGATCAATAGACACCTCATACAGGAGAGCTCCAGCTGGCATCTGGTGGGTGCCCCACTGGGACAAAACTTCCAGAGGAAGGAACAAGCAGCAATCTTTGCTGTTCTGCAGCCTCCACTGGTGATGCCCAGGCAAACAGGGTCTGAAGTGGACCTCCAGCAAATTCCAGCAGACCTACAGCAGAGGGGCCTGACTGTTAGAAGGAAAACTAACAAATGAAATGAATGAAAAATGTTAAGGGCAGCCAGAGAGAAAGGTCAGGTTACCCACGAAGGGAAGCCCATCAGACCAACAGCAGATCTCTCTGCAGAAACCCTACAAGCCAGAAGAGAGTGGGGGCCAATATTCAACATTCTTAAAGAAAAGAATTTTCAACCCAAAATTTCATAACCAGCCAACTAAGCTTCATAAGTGAAGGAGAAAAAATAAAATCCTCGTCTGTAAAATCCTTTACAGACAAGCAAATGCTGAGAGATTTTGTCACCACCAGGCCTGCCTTACAAGAGCTCCTGAAGGAAGCACTAAAAAAGGAAAGGAACAACCAGTACCAGCCACTTCATGTGGCCTCTCTGGCTGAATCCCAGTTTGGGGGTTCTCCCTGTGACAAATCAAAGTTGCCTTGTTTTTTAGACTTTAGATAAACTGGATAAAGAGTATCAGGAGGAAATGATTTTTCCGTTACTAAAGATAAACAATATCCTCATGTTCAATGATATTACAAATGGGCAATAAGAAATTTAAATGAGATAGAAAAGTACAGAGTTTAAAAGCATGGGTTTAAATCTTCACTCCCCCACCTATTAGTCATGTGAACTTGGACAAATTATTTAACCTGTATGGGGTTCTGCTTCCTCTTCTGAACAATGAGGATAATAGTTCCCACTTGCGGTTACTAAGTTTATACATGTGAAACACTTAGAACAGCATCTAAATATGTAAGTAGTCAGCAAATGATAGCTGCTTGACTCAAGTTTATAAATAAGAAGGCAAAAGAAATAGCAAGATATATGAAAATGATATTCATATATAGTATGTTTTTAATTTAGAAGCAAGGAGGGAATTTGTTAGTGTATTTTCTCAGTTATATAGTCTGGGAGAGTATTTAATAAACTATTATCTAGCTGCAGTAAATATTGTACAATTACATTTTAAAATTTAGGCCAATCTACATTTCAACGTCATATAATTTTTAAAATACCATCAATTGTAAGAAGCTCCCAATTTCAGAGATATTAAAATGTGAAAAAAAATGCACATTTCAGATTTAATGAAGTAGAGAGTAAAAGAGATGGAACACAGTACAGCAATATTCCAAGCATCGGATATTTTATAGTCTCATCTTTCCTATAGAAGCTGGGAACTAAAATCCAACTTCTAAACATGCATAGCTGGTTTTGTTTTGCTTTTGTTTTGTTTGTTTGTTTTTTGTTTTGTTTTTAAAGCAAAGCCCACCAGAGACAGCACCGTGTATGTGACTGGCAAGTCAACAGCAGAAGAAAGGAGTACTTTTATTAGAATTCTTGACCTAAAAAGCCAAGTCCCAATAGCGAAAAAACAATGAACAAAGAAAGAGGAAGAAAAACGTTGTGAAAGACAGAAGAGAGGACAGTGGAAATGGGATATGATAGAGAAAGCTACAAGATAAACAGACATTCTTGACAATGTAACAAAACATTCTAGCAGCTTTCAGTGGAGGAGCAGACAGGTCCTGTAGACCAACATGCTCGTGAAATCAGGCCCCACTACAACATCAGAAAGGATGCCAAGAAAATTAGAACTGTTAAACTAAAAGGGACATAAAGTACAGTCCATGAATACTCAGAGAGAACAGTAAGCATACTATTCCCTAATACACCCCAGCACAAAATTGCTACACATTACTGATGGGAGTATACGAATGGTGTAGACACACAAGGAAAGCTGAGTACCACTGATGTTACTTAGTTCGCAAGCTGGGATTACAGGTCAGAAAGAGTTACATCTCATGTTCCGTCTGCTCTATACCAAGCCACTAAGTCAGCCTCTCCTTGAATATCCTCATTATTAAGAAACTCATGATCACTGCAAGACCCAAACTCCACTTTCTGATGGTATTGGTAGAAAATTCTTATGTTGGTTGGGCTTGGTGGCTAATGCTGGTAATCCCAGCACTTTGGGAGGCCACAGCAGGAGGATCACTTGAGCCCAGGAGTTCAGGGTTTCAGTGAGCTATGATCATGCCACCATATTCCAGTCCAGGTAACAGAGTGGAGACACTGTCTCTTTAAAAAAACAAAAAGTAAAAAATAATTATTACATTGAACCAAAATGTACCAACTAGTTTGGGGTTCTTCTGTTTATTCGATATCTATTGATCTCCTGAATGGATTTTGAGAGGCCCTTGAGGAGCAATCGATGACTACAGAATTAGGGACTATAGGGTAGACACAGAGAAAAACAAGGAGAAACTTGGTGAAGAAATTGAGGTGACTGACAAGAGTGAAAGCAGGAGAAATTGTTTCTAGTCAGGGAAAGTTTAATAGGGCTGACCTCAGGTCCTAACCAGGAGATATGTGGGTCATGAAAGACGAACAACTGTCATGTGAGTCACCAGGCCATCAGGGATGTGGGAGAAAGCCAGGCTTCATGCAGAAAACTGGGTGGGTCTGTGTTGAAATTCAGGTTTTAGGGAACTTTCTAAACATAAAGCTGGGGCTACTTAAGACAGCAGAGAAGGAAAGACTGAGCAAAGAGGTCAGCAACAAAAGGCAGCTTTGGAAGGGGCTAGGGAGGTGAGGGCTTAGCCAGAGGGATTGAAAGGGAATGGGAAGACATTCCTGGAAGAGCTTGCACTTAGGGCAGCTTGGTCCTTGTAAACAAACGTGAACCAATGAGACAAACATTAGATTACACATACACAAAAGCTGCCGCGAGGAACTGTTGGGGCATGAAAAACAACACACCAAAATATGGCACTTTGGCGTGCTGAACTAAAGCAGCAGCCACAGGGGCAGAGCAAGATGGTGGAATAGGAGTCTACACTGTTTGTCACCCACCCCAGGAGGAACAGCAAATTTTAACAACTAACTACATACAAAAGACACCCATCATAAAGAACCAAAAATCAGCTGAGCATTCACAGCAGCTGGTTTTAACTTCATATGACTGAGACACTGAAGAGAATAGGAAAGACCATCTTGAAGTGCCAGTTCCAGCACTCCCCCATCTCCCAGCAGAGGTCAGATTCTGTGCTTTTGGGAGAGGGAGAGCACAGCAGTTGTGAGGTTTTGCTTCGAACTCGCTCTGGGCCCATCAAAGTGCTGCCCTGTCAGTGAAAAGCAGAACCAGGCTGCACTCAGATGACATCTAACCAGCCAGGCGCAGTGGCTCATGCCTGTAATCCCAGCACTTTGGGAGGCCGAGGTGGGCAGATCACGAGGTCAAGAGATCAAGACCATCCTGGCCAACATGGTGAAACCCCGTCTCTACTAAAAAATACAAAAATTAGCTGGGCATGGTGGTGCGTGCCTGTAGTCCCAGCTACTTGGGAGGCTGAGGCAAGAGAATTGCTTTAACCTGGGAGCTGGAGGTTGCAGTGAGCCAAGATCGTGCCACTGCACTCCAGCCTGGCACCTGGCAACAGAGCTAGACTCTGTCTCAAAAGAAAAAAAAAAAAAAAGATGACATCTAACCACAAAGGGAGCATTTGGACTGGCCTTAGCCAGAGGAAAATCACCCACCACAGCAGTCAGAGCTTGAGTTCCCACAAGCCTCACCATCGCAAGTCAGAGTGCTCTGGGGCCTTAAAGTGGACCTGAGGGGCGATTTAGACCCCAAGGACTGCAATTCCTAGGCAAGTCCTAGTGCTGAGATGGGCCCACAGCCAGTGGACTGGGGTAGGGGGCACAGGACCTACTAAGACACCAGCCAGGGTGAGTAAGGGAGTGCTTCTGCCATGCGTCTCCCATCCCCAGTAATGGCACGTGGTGGAGAGAAATCTGTGCATTTACGAGAGGGAGATCGCAGTGACTGGAGGACTTTACACTTGACTCAGTGCTGCCCTGTCACAGCGGAAACCTGGCAGGATTTATTACCTGCTGATAAAGAGCCCCAGGGCCCTGAATTATCAACAGCAACATCCAGGTAATAAACATAGGCGCATACAATGGAGCTCCAATACATCGAGCACTTTTCAGTGGAATCCTTACAGGCTAGGAGAGAGTACATGACATATTTACAGTGCTGAAGAAAAAAAAAATTTACCCTAGAAAAGTATATCAGCAAAAATATCCTTTAAGCATGAAGGAGAAATAAAGACTTTCCCAGACAAACAAAAGCTAAGACATTTTATCAATACCAGACCTGTCCTACAAAAAATGTTAAAGGATACTTCAACCAAAAAGAAAAAAACAAACAAACATTAATTAGCAATAAGAAAGCATCTGAAGGTACAAGACTCACTGGTAACCGCACAAAGAAAAACACAAAATATAATGTGGCAATTTCTGGTGTATGAAATACTCTTAAATAGAAAGACTAAACCATGAACTAATCAAAAATAATAACTACAACAACTTTTCAAGACATAGACAGTACAATGAGGCATAAAAGAGGCCAGGTGTGGTGGCTCACACCTGACCCAGCACTTTGGGAGACTAGTCGGGCAGATCACAAGGTCAGGAGATCGAGACTCTCCTGGATAACACAGTGAAACCCCATCTCTACTGAAAATACAAAAAAAGTAGCCAGGCAAGGTGGCATGTGCCTGTAGTCCCAGCTACTCAGGTGACAGAGGCAGGAGAATCACTTGAACCCGGGAGCTGGAGGCTGCAGTGAGGCGAGATCACACCACTACACCCCAGCCTGGAGGCAGAGTGAAACTCCATCTCAAAAAAAAAAAAAAGACATAAAAAGAAACAAAAATTAAAAGGGGAGGACAAAGCTAAAGTGTATAGCATTTTATTCATTTTCTTTTTTGCTTGTTTATTTCTGTTGTCACCCATTTAAAATAATGGGTTACAAGATACTATTTGCAAGCTAAATACTAACTGTTGTGTTTTATGTGTGTCCACTGTGTGCATGTCCAACATACAATGGACACACAAAAAATAAAAAGAAATTAAAGCATATCATCAGAGAAAATCATCTTTACTAAAACAAAGACAGGAAGAAAGGAAAGAAGGAAGAGAAAACCAAAAAACAACCAGAAAACAAATAAAATGGTAGTAGTGCTTACCTACCAATAATAACATTGATTGTAAATCAGTTAAACTCTCTAATCAAAAGACATACAGTTGGCCAGGTACAGTGGCTCACATCTGTAGTCTCAGCACTTTGGGAGGCCAAGGTGGGTGGATCACGAGGTCAAGAGTTCAAGACCAGCCTAACCAAGATGGTGAAATCCTGCCTCTACTAAAAATACAAAAAAATTAGATAAGCGTGGTGGTAGGTGCCTGTAATCCCAGCTACTCAGGAGGCTGAGGCAGGAGAATCGTTTGAACCCGGGAGGCGGAGGTTGCAGTGAACCGAGATCATGCCACTGCACTCCAGCCTAGGTGACAGAGCGAGACTCCATCTAAATATAACCAACTAAATAAAAAATTCAAAAAAACTGAAACTATATCAAGCATCTTCTCTGACTGCAATGGAATAAAGCTACAAATCACTAACAAGAGGAATTTTGAAACCTATACAAACACAGGAAAATTAAATAATATGCTCCTGAATGAACAGTGAGTCAATGAAAACATTACAAAGGAAACTGAGAAATTTCTTGAAACAAATAATAATGGAAACACAACTAACCAAAATATACGAGATACAGTGAAAGTAGTACTAAGAAGGAAATTTATACCTTTAAGTGCTTACATCAAAAAAGAAGAAAAACTTCAAATAAATAACCTAATAATACATCTAGAACTAGAAGAGCAAACCAAACTCAAAATTAGAACAAACAATAAAGATCAGAGCAGAAATAAATAAATTTGAAATGAATAAAATATAAAATATCAATAAATATTATTCACAACATGGATGGAACTGGAGGCCAATACGCTAAGTGAAACAGGTCAGTCAAGAAAGACAAACTTTGCATGTTCTCACTTATTTGTGGGTGCCAAAAATCAAAACAACTGAACTCAGGGAGATAGAAGAAAAGAATAATGGTTACCAGATGCTGGGAAGTGTAGTGGTGGAAAAGGAGAAATGCGGATGATTAATGAGTACAAAGAAAATGATAGAAAGAATAAATAAGTGCCGGGCGCGGTGGCTCACACCTGTAACCCCAGCACTTTGGGAGGCCGAGGTGGGTAGATCACCAGGTCAAGAGATCAAGACCATCCTGGTCAACATGGTGAAACCCTGTCTCTACTAAAAATACAAAAAATTAGCTGGGCATGGTGGTGCATGTAATCCCAGTTACTCAGGAGGCTGAGGCAGGAGAATCACTTGAACCCAGGATACGGAGGTTGCAGTGAGCTGAGATCGCACCACTGCTCTCCAGCCTGGTGAAAGAGCAAGATTCCGTCTCCAAAATAAATAAATAAGACTTAGTATCTGATAGTGCAACAGGGTGACTATAGTTAATAATAATTGGACATTTTATAACTATAAGAGTATAATTGGATTATTTGTAATGCAAGGATGAATGCTTAACAGAATGGTTACTCCATTTTCTATGATGTAATTATTACTTATTGCATGCCTATATCAATACCCCATAAATATATATACCAACTCTATACCCACAAAAATAAATGATTTTTTTGTTTTTGTTTTTTGGTTTTTTTGGGGGATGGAGTCTCACTCTGTTGTCAAGCTGGAGTGCAGTGACCTGATCTCAGCTCACTGCAACCTCTGCCTCCTGGGTTCAAGAAATTCTTCTGCCTCAGCCTCCCAAGTAGCTGGGACTACAGGCGAGCGCCACCATGCCCAGCTAATTTTTGTATTTTTAGTAGAGACGAGATTTTATTATGTTGGCCAGGATGGTCTAGATCTGCCTTGGCCTCCCAGAGTGCTGGGATCACAGGCATGAGCCAAAGTACCCGACCAATAAATAAATATTTTTTAAAAGAAGTAGGCCGGAGCTAGTCCAATGGTAGTGGTTATCAGAACTTATTAACATTAGCGTCACTAAAGTTAGTATACAACACCCCCTTCCACCCCCGCTAAATTTGACTGGTTTAAAAAAAAAAAAAAAAAGGCTGGGCACAGCAACTCACGCCTGTAATCCCAGCACTTTGGGGGACCGAGGAGAGCGGATCATGAGGTCAAGA
Organism: Aotus nancymaae; assembly: GCF_030222135.1. Classification (NCBI taxonomy): domain Eukaryota; kingdom Metazoa; phylum Chordata; class Mammalia; order Primates; family Aotidae; genus Aotus; species Aotus nancymaae. The sequence goes on from NW_026988414.1 coordinate 77,554,743, forward strand.
GATCAAGACCATCCTGGCCAACATGGTGAAACCCCATCTCTACTAAAAAATACAAAATTAGCTGGGCATAGTGGTGCGCGCCTGTAGTCCCAGCTACTCAGGAGGCTGAGGAAGGAGAATTGCTTGAACCAGGGAGGTAGAAGTTGTAGTGAGCCAAGATCGCGCCACTGCACTCCAGCCTGGTGCCTGGTGACAGAGCAAGACTCTGTCTCAAAAAACAAAGGTTGGCCGGGTGTGGTGGCTCACGCCTGTAATCCTAGCACTGGGAGGCAGAGGCAGGTGATCACCTGAGGTCAGGAGTTCAAGACCAGCCTGGCCAACACGGTAAAACACCGTCTCTACTAAAATTATAAAAATTAGCTCAGTGTGGTGTTGGGTGCCTGTAATCCCACCTACTCGGGAGGCTGAGGGGGGAGAACAGATTGAAACCAGGAGGCAGAGGTTGCAGTGAGCCCAGATCGTGCCATTGCACTCCAGCCTGGTGACAAGAGCAAAACTCCACCTCAAAAAAAAAAAAAAGTAGCTTCAAGGTCTCTCTGGCCTTCCCTCCCCATCTCTCAGTTATCTTTCTCTCCCAAAATACAGCATGAGGCTGTTCTCTGTAGTTCCTTCATCTACCTAGAAATGGACCCCCAAAGAAGAATACAATTGCCTTCAATCCTGTTGACAGAAAAAGCCAAATTCTGTAAAATTTTTAAGGTTTATTCTGAGCCAAACATGAGTGACGGCCTGAAGCACAGTCTCCAGAGGTCCTGAGAAAGCATGCCCAAGCTGGTTGGATTATAACTTGGTTTTATAGATTTTAGGGAGATTTCCAGATTGCGTCGGCAAGCTGTTGCTCCAACCAGATGCATAAGCCAGCACACACAAGCTCCCGGATGACCTTGAGGGCACAAATGAGATGTTCAGTTCCCCAAAGATGGATGCAGCACAGTCCAAAGTGTGCCTTCCTCTGAAGGTTTGTCTTAGACACAACAGTGGTATTAAAATTATGCATCGTATTCCCCCTTCTAGGATAAAAATTACCAATACTGCTAACATACTGGTAAGTCATTAATATGACAGCGTAATTTACACAGCATGTAAATGTTACATGTTAGACAACTTTCTGCAGAGTAAACGAAGATCATTTTGTTTAAAAGCTCTATTTTTCTATAGAGGGCTTTTTGGTAATTTTTTTATATATATAGTTTAAGTTCTGGGACACATGTGCAGAACATGCAGGTTTGTTACATAGGTATCCATGTGCCATAGCGGTTTGCTGCCCCCATCACCCCATCATCTACATTAGGTATTTCTCTAATGCTATGCCTCCTCTAGTCCCCCAACCTCCTGGTAATTATTTTTAACCAAATTTGGCTGTAATTTGTTTTTTAATTTTTATTTTTGGAGACAGAGTCTTACTCTGTTGCCCAGGCCTGAGCGCAGTGGCACAATTACGGCTCCAATGCAGCCTTGACCTTGCAACCTCAAGCAATCCTCCCACCTCAGACTCCTGAGTAGTTGGGACTACAGGCATGCACCACTATGGCTGGCTAATTTTTTTTTTTTTTTTTTTCCTAGAAAAAGGGTCTCCCTATTGCCCAACCTGGCCTGAACTTCTGGGCTCAAGCAATCCTCCCACTTAGGCCCCACAAAGTGCTGGAACACAGGTGTGAGCCACCATACCCAGCCTATCACATAATTTAATAACTTCCAATTGAAGGAGCACAAGAACTTTCCACTCCAAAACATGACCTCCTGAAATGAGTATTTTGAATTAAAAGCCCTTAGAAATCAAAAGGTATTAGGAAGAGACTTTTCCTCTAGCTACATAAACACCAGATAGACCCAACAAAAACAATGGTTTTTCCTTCCCTGGGTTATCTCACTATCTACTGAAGAAAAGATGACCAAGAATGTAACCAGACCTGATCAGATCTTTCTACAAAATACCATCTGTCTCTCAGAATCATTCCATTTCCAAAGAGAATCATTTACATGTTAATCTCTCTCCCCTCATCCACTCATTCTCCATGGTAATCAATTATTACTCAGCAGAATTACCAATATTCCCTATCTCCTCCTCCCTTCTGAAATAAGGTTATGTAAGTATTTGGGCCCACTGGGATACTGGGTAATCATTCTATGGTTCTCATGTGTGCATGTTAATAAATTTGTATGTTTTTTCTCTATTTGCCTTATTCTTTTTTCTTTTAAGATGGAGTCTTGCTCTGTCGCCTAGGCTAGAGTTCAGCGGCACAATCTCAGTTCACTGCAACCTCCACCTCCTAAGTTCAAGTGATTCTCCTGCCTCAGCTTCCTGAGTAGCTGGGACTAACTACAGATACCCACCACCATGCCCTGGGAATTTTTGTACTTTTAGTAGAGACTAAAAGTTTCACCATGTTGGCCAGGCTAGTCTAGAACTCCTGACCTCAGGTGATCCGCCCACCTTGGCCTCCCAAAGTGCTGGGATTACAGGAGTGAGCTACTGCACCCGGCTAGTATGCCTTTTTGAGTTGATTTTTATACTGCATTGCACTTAAAATGGTAAGCAATGACCCCTCAGTATTCTTCAGTTTGGGGTATCTTATAATTTATATGGTTCCACTTGCTGACTTTTCACCTCCTAGCATTTTCTTTTTTTTTTTTTTTGAGATAGAATCTCACTCTGTAACCCAGGCTGGAGTGCAGTGGTGCAATCTCGGCTCACTGCCACCTCCACCCCCCAGGTTTAAGCGACTCTCCTGCCTCAGCCTCCCGAGTAGCTGGGATTACAGGTGTGTGCCACCATACCCAGCTAATTTTTGTTTTGTTTTGTTTTGTTTTTTGAGATTGAGTTTCACTCTTGATACCCAGGCTGGAGTGCAATGGCGCGATCTCGGCTCACCGCAACCTCTGCCTCCTGGATTCAGGCAATTCTCCTGCCTCAGCCTCCCAAGTAGCTGGGATTACAGGCACGCGCCACCAAGCCTAGCTAATTTTTTGTATTTTTAGTAGAGACGGGGTTTCATCAAGTTGGCCAGACTGGTCTCGAACTCCTGAACTCAGGTGATTGGCCCACCTCGGCCTCCCAAAATGCTGGGATTACAGGCATGAGCCACAGCACCTGGCCCATACGTTTAAAAAATACTAAAAATACAAAAATTAGCTGGGTATGGTGGTGGGTACCAGTAATCCCAACTATTCAGGAGGCTGAGCCAGGAGAATCACTTGAACCTGGGAGGTGGAGGTTGCAGTGAGCCAAGATCATGCTGTTGCACTCCAGCCTGGGTGACAGAGTGAGACTCCGTCTCAAAAAAATAAGTAAGTAAAGTCTAGGATGACCTCACTGAGGGAGAAGGGAAAAGTAGCCTATAAATGAGAGTAAAGAGGCAAATCATGCAAGGTAACAGAGGAGAAATGTCTCTGAGGACTGGGCTTATCTGCCAGATTAGGAAAAGGAGCTGCAACAAAGGAGACTAGAAACCAAGTCTGAAGTGACAGGTCAGCTGAGCTCACTTCAGATACCCTAGTCTGATAAAAATTGTATATGGGCACAAATTCAGGTCTACTTCAAGAGGGAGAGGGTGGAGTGGAGATAAAGGGCAAAGTAGGAAAGACCCGTACAGATACAAAGAGTGCGATTAGAAGTCAAACAGAAATGAGCAAAAAGTTCTTTTCGCTCTACTAAATCCCGTCTCTACTAAAAATACAAAACTTAGCCAGGCGTGGTGGCACACACCTGTATTCCTAGCCACTCAGGAGGCTGAGGTGGGGAATTGATTAAACTTGGGCGATGGAGAATACAGTGAGCCAAGATCACACCACTGCACTCCAGCCTGGGTGACAGAGTGTAATTCTCTCTCAAAAAACAGAAAGAAAAGATGCATTAATGATATACATACACACCATCCATCATTTTATTGTAAATCTTTACTTGTTTAAAACATTGTATGATCCTAATACTAAAGATAGATTTATTTTAAAACATAACATAGACTTGCTAATGTTGCAGATAATATTAGCTCTAACATATGAACACAAATGACGTCGTCATTGCTTTACATTTGGCCGTTCAAAGTCCTGGAAAACATTAAGAACAGGTGCTAACAAGCATGAAGGTCTGCATCCCGCCTCTGAAACGTACGAGGTACAGGGTACTGCAACAGGATTTTGTTTTTTCCGTCTCTAAAATTGTAATAATACCACCTATTTTTGCAGGGTTGTTATAGGAACTGAATGTAACATACACATAGTCCTGGTTCAGTGCCAGAATTCAATAAATAGTACTTTTTCATATTGCTCTTACCAAAATTTCTATCCGTCTTCCTCAAACAAAGATGAAATCAGTCCTCTCATTAATCCTGAAGTTCTCAGGATACTGGAGTATAAGCTGAAAATGTGAGCATTCCAGCCATGGTGAGTACCAGAAAAGGAACTGTACTCACACAGAAGGTTTACCAAGTAAATAATGTGAAAAGTCCCTCACCACAAAGCATCCAGATGCTGAATAAACTACAACAGATACTCAGATACAACAAATGCATTGCTGAGCTCATAACAAAATAAAGGAGGTGCCCAAGGGCAAGAAAAAAAAAAAAGAACCCTAAATCTAACTACAAGTAACTAACTTGTAAGACCATGCTGCCCAAGGGGCAAAGCCATTGCCAGGAACCTGAAAGCCTAGGGGACTAAGAGCCTTGCAGGGGACCCAAGGTTTTGGCCTTGGGTTTTCACAATAGGAAAAAGCTGAACCTGAGATCTGGGACTAAGGTTCCATAAAAGGGAGGACTGGGCCGGGTGTGGTAGCTCACACCTGTAATCTCAGCATTTTGGGAGGCCAAGGTGGGTGGATCACTTGAGGTTAGGTGTTTGAGACCAGCCTGGACACCATGGCGAAAACTGTCTCTACGAAAATGCAAAAATTAGCCAGGTGTGGTGGCAGGTACCTGTAACCCCAGCTACTCTGGAGGCTGAGGCAGGAGAATCGATTGAATCTGGTAGGCGGAGGTTGCAGTGAGTCGATATCACGCCACTGCACTCTAGCCTGGGTGATAGAACAAGACTCAGTCTCAAAAAAAAAAAGCAGTGGCAGGGCAGGGGGGTGAAGTACTGGAAGGCAGATTTTTCTCAGGTCACCTTCTATTTAAAAAAAAAACCTGCCGGCCAGGCACAGTAGCTAACACCTGTAATCCCAGCACTTTGGGAGCCCGAGGCCAGTACATCACAAGGTCAAGAGATCGAGACCATCCTGGCCAACTTGGTGAAACCCTGTCTCTACTGAAAATATAAAAATCTACTGGGTGTGGTGGCACATGCTTGTAGTCCCAGTTTCTAGGGAGGCTGAGGCAGGAAAATCACTTAGACCTGGGACATGGAGGCTACAGTGAGCTGAGGTCGTGCCACTGCACTTTAGCCTGATGACAAAGCAAGATTCTGTCTCAAAAACAAACAGAAAAAAAAAAACCCTGCCTTCCATCAAAGCAAACTGCGAAAATCTGTAGACCTATACCAAGCCTAAGTGGGAAAATAAACATCCCCTAAGCAAGCCTACACTACCCTGAAGTTAGGAAAATGCTGGCTAATAAATTAAAGCTGGGTTGAAAGTAAAAACAAGGGGGGTGGGGAAGTGGGGGGAGAGAGCATGGGGAGAAATGCTAGATATAGGTGATGGGGAGGAAGGCAGCAAATCACACTGCCACATGTGTACCTATGCAACAATTTTGCATGTTCTTCACATGTACCCCAAAACCTAAAATACAATTTAAAAAAAAAGAAAGTAAAAACAAATATTTGCTACAGAAAGGCATCTTCAATACATACCCTTAAGAATTCCCATAAAAACTAAGGAATTATAAGGCAATAAGCCACCTTGAATGAGTTGGCAGGAACATTCAATAGACAGACTCTGGCCAGGCATGGTGGCTCACACCTATAATCCCAGCACTTTGGGAGGCTGAAGCAGGAGGATCACTTGAGCCCTGGAGTTTGAGGCTGCAGTGAGCTATAATCATGCCACTGTACTCCAGCCTGGGTGACAGAGCAAGATCCTGTCTCAAAAATAAATTAATTTAGCTGGGTGTGGTGGCTCACGCCTGTAATCCCAGCACTTTGGGCGGCTGAGGTGGGCAGATCACTTGGTCAGAAGTTTGAGACCAGTCCAATCAACTGGTGAAACCCCATCTCTACTACAAATACAAACATTAGCCTGGCATGGTGGTGCACCTATAATCCCAGTTACTCAGGAGGCTGAGACAGTAGAATTGCTTGAACCCGGGAGGCAGAAGTTGTAGTGAGCCGAGATGCCGAGACTTTGCCACTGCACTGCAGCCTGGGTGACAGAGCGAGACTCAGTCTCAAAAAAAAAAAAAAGACTCTCCTCCTCTCCTCTACGCCAAAGGGCTTCAGATATTTAATTATAGAAAAGAAAAAAGAAAAGGGTTTAGAAAGAGCTGGATCAAATAAAGGACGAAATAAGATGGCAGAAATAAATCCAAATAAGTACAAATAAATCAGTACTTACAAATGGACTAAACTGATACAGTAGATTTAACAAAGAATTTTTAAACTTACTTTGTGCGTGTATGTATTTATATTCTTTGAATGTATGAATTTTTTATAATGGAAAAGGCCATTTTGAGAGAGGGTAACCAAATGACTTCTGGATCTTTAAACTTTAATTTATGAGCCACAATAGTCAAAATATTTCCCCCACTCCACGCCTAAACACAACCTGGTGTCTTTTACCCACTTCGCTCTCTTAGCACTTCTTAGCCACTTGCTGAGGACTAGGACTAAAGAAACCACTTCATTTTCCAAAGAGGCTACTTTACGAATATGTGGTAAGAGCACTGCCTCTGATGCCAACACACTCATGTTTGAATCCCGGCTAACCAGTTACCAGTTAATAATGCCAAGCAAGTTAGTAAAACTCTCTGTGTCTCAACTTTTCAGTTGTAAAATGAGCATAATGTTACCTACTTAGTAGGATTACTGTAAACAAAATTCACACACACGCATATTTGTGTGTACCACAATACAGTTCTCAATACAGAAAATGCATTCAATAGCCAGGCGCAGCGGCTCAAGTCTGTAATCCCAGCACTTTGGGAGGCTGAGGTGGGTGGATAACCTGATGTCAGAAGTTTGAGACCAGCCTGGCCAACATGGTGAAACCCTGCCTCTATTAAAAGTACAAAAATATCATGCCACTGCACTCCAGCCTGGGCAACAGAGCAAGACTTTGTCTCAGGAAAAAAAAAAAAAAAGCAAAAAGGCCAGGCCCAGTGGCTCACACCTGTAATCCCAGCACTTTGGGAGGCCGAGGCAGGCAGATCACCTGAGGTCGGGAGTTCAAGACCAGCCTGACCAACACGGAGAAACCCTGTCTCTACTAAAAATACAAAAAAATTAGCCTGGCGTGGTGGCACACACCTACAATCCTAGCTACTGGGGAGGCTGAGGCAGGAAAATTGCTTGAGCCTGGGAGGCGGAGGTTGTAGTGAACCAATATAGTGCCATTGCACTGCAGCCTGGGCAACAAGAACGAAACTCTGTCTCGAAAAAAACAAAGTACAAAAATTAGCTGGGCATGGTGGCAAGTGCCTGTAATCCCAGCTACTCAAGAGGCTGAGGCAGGAGAATCGCCTGAACCCGGGAGGCAGAGGTTGTGGTGAGCCAAGATTGTGTCATTGCACTCCAGCCTAGGCGACAAGAGCGAAACTCTATCTCAAAAAAAAAGAAAGAAAATGTAATGCATTCAATAAATAGTAGCTATTGTGAACATCGCAGGGGGACAGCATTAATTCATTAATGTATTTAACTATCTATAGAATATCTCCCATATGCCAGACTTCTGGAGACACAGAAGAGTAAAAGTATCCTTGTTATGACACTGTTTGCTTTGTGCCAGACATTTACCTATACAATTTTACTTAATCCTGCCAGCAATCTGACGAAATACTGTTTTTTTTTGGCGGGGGTGTTTAATTAAGAGATGGAGTCTTGCTACGTTGCTCAGGCTAGAGTACAGCAGCTATTCATAGGTGCAATCCTAGCATACTGCATCCTCGACTCCTGGTTTGTAACGATTCTTCTGCCTCAGCCTCCCAAGTAGCTGAGACTACAGGCATCCAGATGAGGAAACTTATTAAGAGACAGTCCAATTCACACAGCTATATGGAAGAGGGACCAGAACATGAGTGCTATATAACCCCAAAGTCTATGTCTTAATTACTTCACCTCTCTGCCTCACTTAAATGGGGAGCTTCACATTCAGAAATATACAAAGGGTGTAGTTGGTACACTTTACTTTCATTATTTCTGGCGAAAAAGTATAGAACTCTAAAAACAGCAGGGTTTATAACCACAGAACATGACACAGCAATGCTAAATGGAATTATCTGCCAAGTTCTTGAGTTTTCAGTTTTTGTACCTTCTTAAGAGGGAAAATAACATCTTAATTGAGTAATGCCTACTTTGTAATGTGTTTAAATCTTGTGGTTTTCATATATAAATATTTTTCTAGGTGCTATAGAATGAACTGGCACTTTTCAGCAACTTAAATCTGGTTTACTTTTTGATGAAGGGGGAAGAAACTAGTTAACTAATGATAAATAGTTCAATGAGACTATTGAACTGATAGGGAGGCAGATTTGAGTAAAAAAAGGAAGTGAAAATAAATAAATAAATAAATAAAATTAAAAAGGGGCGGGAGGAAAAAAATAAAAAAGGAAGCACTTTCTAAATTATTTTTTACCCTTCCAAAATTGAACAGGGTGTGGTCATCCAGTAGTTTGAGACTACTTCTCAAAACACTAGATCATTCTTCTACAAATATTATAGATTTTATTATGGGAAGGGGAATGGGGAATGGCTGTACCTCTTAAGATAATTACTTTTGACCCTGAAAATAGCAACAAGAACTTTGAGTTTCAGCCAGCTTACAATATCGAGACAATGTAACCACCTAGAAAAGGTATTGATAGGTTCTCCATTTTAAAAAACTGCTCTGAATTTTCTTTGAATAAAAGAAAAAAAAAAGGTGTGTGCCTGTAGTCCCCCCATCTACTTAGGAGGCTGAGGCAGAAGGATAGCTTTGAGCCCATGAGTTCGAGGCTGTAGTGAGCTACAACTGCACCTATGAACAGCACTCTAGCCTTAGCCTGGGCAACACAGTGAGACCCCATCTCTCTCTGACTCCCCTCCTCTCTCTTGCTCTTTTTAATCTTTCTTCTCTTTCTCTTTCTTTTTGAGACAGGGTCTTACTCTGTTGCCCAGGCTAAAATACAGTGGAACGATCATGGGTCACTGCAGCCTCCACCTCCTGAGCTCAAGCGTTCCTCCCACTTCAGCCGGTGTGTGTCACCATACCCGGGTCATTTTTTGTACAGACAGGGTTTCGAAATTTTGCCAGGCTGGTCTCAAACTCCTGGGCTCAAGCGATCCTCCCCGTCAGCCTCCCAAAGTGCTGAGATGACAGGCATGAGCCACCGTGCCAAGCAACTGCATTTCTTAAAAAAAAAAAAAAGAAAAAAGAAAAAAGGCCTGGCCAATATGGTGAAATCCCATCTCTACTAAAAGCACAAAATTAGCCCGGCATGGTGGCAGGCACCTATAACCCCAGCTACTCAGGAGGCTGAGGCAGGAGAATCACTTGAACCCAGGAGGGGGAGGTTGCAGTGAGCCAAGGATCAAGCCACTATACTCCAGCCTGCAGGACAAGAGTGAAACTGCGTCTCCAAAAAAAAAAAAAAAAAAAAAAGAGAAAGAATGGAAAAGAAAAAAAATCTTTCTTCTATAAGCACAGCCACCTTGTAGAAATGATTCGTAGACTGCCGCAACTCCATTTACCCTTACTGCTAAGGGAGCACTTCCTCTTTCACCTACTCACTGAGTTTGAAATGAAGGCAGGTGATTTTAAGTAAAATGATGATATAAGGAATTTGAGGCCAGGTGCAGTGGCTCACATCTGTAATCCCAGCACTTTGGGAGGCCACGGCAGGCGGATCACTTGAAGTCAGGAGTTCGAGACCAGCCCGAGCAACATGGTGGAACTCCGTCTCTACTAAAAACACAAAAATTAGTTGGGTGTGATGGCGCATGCCTGTAATCCCAGCTACTCGGGAAGCTGAGGCAGGAGAATCGCTTGAACCGGGGAGGCAGAGGTTGCAGTACGCCCAGATCGTGCCTATGCACTCCAGCCTGGGCAAGAGAGAGACTCCATCTCAAAAAAATGAAATAAATAATTTGGTGCCCACTAACCTCCTGTTGAAAACAGCTGATGATTAACAAAGTCTGTATATTAAATAACTTGAAAAATCATTAAATAAATACCTTCAATGCAAAGCAAATCATTTTCATTTGATAAGGAAGAAAACGCTCTCCCATTAATTTGAGTGAATCACATCTAAGACTGGAAGATAATTCAGAAACTGTTTCACTAGTGTCCTCATTTTGAAGACGAGGAAATGAAGATCCAAAGCACTGTAATTCAGTTACTTGTTGACATATTTTCTCACCTCACGACTTCTGCTCTTATTTAGTGTAGCTTTTAATTCATGTTTTTCTGCTGTATGCCTACTACAACTTTAGGACCAGGACTAAAAGAGAACATTTGAAAGCTCTAACATTTATCATAAATTGCCATAACGTATTTGCTTAATTACAGTGAAACGCGTGAAAGTAATTAGAATTATTTGTATTTCTGCTGCTCAAATGAGGGTTTGCCTGCTAAGCTGGCCTACATAACAGACATCTCTGGCTACCGCATAAAGGAGAGGAGGGGATTTTTAAAAAGTTTTGCAAATCAAAGAAAAAAGAAATCCCTAGTTTCAAACTCGCCTGGGAAGAGAACACATTTATAACACAGGGGAGATTATGTGCCCTTGAATAGATAACCTTGAGAACTTCTTTAAGATTCGATGAGAATTCAGAAATCAACACACCGCATTACTGATACCTGAACTTATTAACACAAAAACAGCAATAATGATTCTGTTTTCTGATATTAGGAATAGGTTTTCTTAGAAGACTTGCCGCTTTTCACACTCAGCCTGGGAGTCAAGCGTCCCTTTAAGATACCTAGGCTCACCGCACCTAGGTTATCAGACCTGGGCGGACCAGCCTCCCCTTCACCGCACTAGGCCTTCGCCCCGGCTCCCCAGAGCAGGAATTTAGTGAAGCAGCTTAAGTTTCAGTAGCTAGAAAACTGGTCTTACCTATCACTAAAAAAAAGAGAGAGAGAAAAAGGATTATACCTTTACTTTCGGAATTCTCTGCGCAGTGACTAGGGCTAGGCGGGTTCCCACCCAACGCCCTCTGGGCGAAGGGACAGCATAGCTAAGGGAGTGGGCGGCCGAGCGCAGCCTTCCACGACGAGGCTCCCGAACCAGTTCCGCGGCGGGCGGAGAGCGCGCACCTGCAGGGCGCTGGGCGCTCCCTCCCCCGCACTCACGCGCCAGGCCGCCCTTCCCCCGGCCCCGAGGCGCTTACCTGTGGCGCCTGCGGGCACCTGGCCCTTGAAGGCAGCCGTCCCTGCACGTCCCGGCTGCGACACGGACCTGCTCCAGGGCCGGGGGACTCCGGGCGGCAGGTAGGAGGGGTTGGACTTCCTCCGGATCGCCACCCGCCTGAAGTTGGAGCTGCCATCGCCGCTCATCGTGCCGGGCTCCGCCGCCGCTCCGCGAGCCCTCCCGCCCCCGTCCGGCCGCGAGCCGACCCTGGGGGGCGTCGCCTGCATGTCCGGGTTGGGCGGACTCCGACAGCGCCCTCTACTGCGGCGTCTCCTCAGCCTTCTCTCCCTCTCGGGTTCGGGACGCGCCCTCCGGGCGTCGCGGCCAATCGCGTGCGACTCTTCCTGCTGCAGCCGCGGCGGCGCCTCGGTCTCTGCGGCTCCCACACTCGCCCAAAGCCGCCACCGCAGCGGCCGGCCCGGGACTGCCTCCACCCCTTCCTCTCCGGAGCCAATCGCCGGCAGCCCCCAAGGGCGGGAGAAGGAGAGCGCGGAGGGTCAGCCCGTCTGCGCCGCCGCCGCCTCCTCCGGCCGGGGAAGCCGCCAAGTACTTGCCGTGCCCCGCGGATCGCCCTGGGCGAGGCCCAGAGCCGGAGCCGGTTCGCTCGGGCCGGCCCCGCCCCGCCGCGCCATCGCCCCGCCACCGCCCCGCCCGCCGGCCGAGGGAAGCCGCGGGGGCGCGCACCTGCGGCCGCACACCTGGGGTGCTGCGTGGCGGAGCCGCGCTCACCTGCGGGCCACGCAGTGCATTCGAGACGCCTAGCTACTCTGAAGCCTGTCCAAGGTGCTTGCATTCTCGCGGACCCACGTTCTGAGGGTCGCTTATGTGTCTCAAGCCGTTGTGCTGAACCGTTGATAATAATCTTATGTCCTAAAACTACCGAATAAGTAGCACCAGATAAGGAAATCAAGGTGCTGAACCTAGAGTGGGGTCACAAAGCACTGGAGAGCTGGCGTCTCCGCACCGAAGTGTGTCCTTACTCCACTGAACCAAACATCTTGCCAGCAGTTCGGCACAGAAAATGAAATGAGTGTGGAAGTAAAAGAGGAAGGGTAGGGAGCTGAGGTGGCTCAGGCCAGTTTTGGCGCTTCAGGAGGCAAGGCTACGCGTTCGAGGCCGACCTGGGCAACATAAGCACCTCTCATTCATTTAAAAAAGAAAAGAAAAAGAGAGAGAGAAGAAAGAAAGAAGAGGGGTAGAACTAACAATCCACAGGTTTCCAGAGGAGCAGCAGACCCTCCATCATTCAGGACTCATTGAGGACTTAGTTAGGAGTGCACTTCACAGTCCTTTTACTTTGTGTGTTTGTTTTGAGACAGGGTCTCGCTCTGTCACCAAGGCTGGAGTGCAGTGGTGTGATCACAGCTCACTGCAGCCTCGACCTCCTGGGCTCAAGTGATTCTCCTGCCTCAGCCTCCTGAGTAGCTGGGACTACAGGTGTGTACCACCACTGCCTAATTTTTGTAGTTTTTGTAGAGAGGAAGTCTCCCTATGTTGTCTAGGCTGGTCTCTAACTCCAGGGCTCAAGCAATCCTACTGCCTTAGCCTCCCAAAGCGCTGGGATACAGGCTAGAGTCACTGGGCCCAGTCTGGAGTCCTTTTAAATTATCAAGTCATGTTTTTGTTTTTAACATCAGCTAAATACTAACTTGAAGAAAATGCTTGTTTGTTTGTTTTTTAGGTACAGGGTCACACTCTGACCCAAGCTGGAGTACAGTGACCTGATCATGACTCACTGCAGCCTCGACCTTCTGGGATCAAGGAATCCTACTGCCTCAACCCCACCACTTGGAACTACAGGCCCACACCACCACACTCAGCTAATTATTGTTAGTAGTTTTATTTATTAATATATTTACTTTTAGTGGAGATGAAGTTTTCCTATGTTGACCAGACTGGTCTCCAACTCCTGGACTCAAGCATTCCTCCCACCTTGGCTTCCCAAAGTGTTGGGACTACAGCTGTGAGCCATAGTGCCTGCCAAAAAATATATTTTAAATTGACTTGCTTATCTACATTTGAAAATTCACTACTCTAATAACAAAGAGGCTGTGTCCCAAAATCAGACAGATGGGAAGCAAGAAGACAGCATTCTAAGTACCTCAGCTCAAGCCGAGTTCCCCAACCGTCACTTCCACCTTTCTTCAAAAGGTCCCTTATCGAGGTACCATCTCCAGCCCCCTGAAGTGTGAGGGTAATTCAATCTTTCTCAGCCTTTGTAGAGGGTAGTTCAACTGTTTCAGTCTCCCTGGCTGCTACTCCAGTACACATACATACTCCCAAGGAGAAGGAACTAGCCCTCTAATGTTTTATGCAGCCATTCAGATCTTTATTAAAAGGAGCTTTTACTCCCTTAGGATTTATTATTCCTCTATCAATGTATTGCACCTATTTATTCTCTTTCTGAGTAGCTGCACTATTATCTACTGTGCCATATAGTATCAAAATTAATTTAAACAAGTAGTTTCAAATATAAATTAAAGAAGAAAGTTTGGCCTCCATATACACAAATTAACTGTAAATGCAAATTTCTAACAGTTTATTTGCTTCAGTAAAAAGATGGTGTTGAAATCAACAATACTATGGTAGCAATTTGGCTTAGAGCAACATTTTTTTTTTTTGAGACTGAGTTTTGCTCTTGTTGCCCAGGCTGGAGTACAGTGGGTGATCTTGGCTCACCACAACCTCCACCTCCTGGGTTCAAGCAGTTCTCCTGCCTCAGCCTCCCAAGTAGCTGGGATTACAGGCATGTGCCACCATGCTCGGCTAATTTTGTATTTTTAGTTGAGACGGAGTTTCTCTATATTGGTCAGGCTAGTCTCAAACTCCCACCCTCAGGTGATCCACCCGCCTCAGCGCCCCAAAGTGCTGGGATTACAGGCATGAGCCACCGCTCCTGGCCTATGTTATATATATTTATCTTTCTTAGTTCAACTTGTTTACATTTCCTAATGATATTTGTTCACATCAGTGAATGTCGGTATTTTCTGATGGAATATTTTCTAACAAATATCATCTGACATCCCCTCTATCAATATTGCTGCTGCTTATTAATTTCTGATAGAAACTATTTCTAAGGGACCTTGCATTTTATGACTAGGTTTTGAAGCACTGAAATAATGGGGTCAAATGTAGTTTATTTGTTTTCAAGTTATTGTACGTTAAGATATTGAATATCATTCTGTCTTTTTTTTTTTTTTTTTGAGACGGAGTTTCACTTTTGTTGCCCAGGCTACCAGGCTAGAGTGTAATGGCATGATCCCGACTCACCGAAACCTCTGCCTCCCAGGTTCAAGCAATTCTCCTGCCTCAGCCTCCCAAGTAGGTGGGATTACAGGCATGTGCCACCACGCCCAACTAATCTTGTATTTTTAGTAGAGATGGGGTTTCTCCATGTTGGTCGGCCTGCTCTTGAACTCCCAACCTCAGGTGATCAACCCACCTCGGCCTCTGAAAGTGCTGGGCTTACAGGCATGAGCCACCATGCCCAGCCCATATAGACTTAATATAACATTTATTTATCTTTTTTTTAAAAGACAGAGTCACTCTGTTGCCCAGGCTGGAGTGCAGTGGCACAATCTTGGCTCACTGCAATCTCTGCCTCCTGGGTTCAAGCAATTCTCCTGCCTCAGCCTCCCGAGTAGCTGGAATTACAGGCACCTGCCACCACACCTGGCTAATTTTTGTGTTTTTAGTAGAGATGGGGTTTCACCATGTTGGCCAGGATGATCTCAAACCACTGACCTCCAGTGATCCACCTGCCTCACCCTCCCAAAGTGCTGGGATTACAGGTGTGAGCCACCATGCCTGGCCTATATTTATTTATTTATATAGCTAATAGGATATTTGCCCCTAATTCATCAACACATGTTGAATGAGAGCCTGAATACAGTAATGAGAACAGTAGATGTTTATGCTCCATGTCTCTGTGGTTGAAACAATGCTGAATGCTCAGCAAACCCTTTATTTTCCTTCGTAGCACACATGGAGACTGCACTTAAACCTTCCCTTGTTGTTAGGTGGAAGCATGTAACTAGGTTCTACTCAAACGTTTGTGGGCAGAAGAGATATGTGCCACCTACAGGCCTGATTTCTGAAACCTCACCATGAAACTTTCTATGCTTCTTCTCAAAGTCCAGCTGGAATGCAGAAGAGCCAGTGGAGGGCCTGGAGCTCATGGTAGAGCAGCTCCATGGAAAGGAGCTGGGAACCCAGAATCACTCATTTCCCCAGGAACTGACATATCAAATCAGATACAGGAAGATAATGGACTGATTCATGTTCCTTACATTTTATCTTTATATTTCCCAATGGAGCAAAACATATGTATATTGACATATATCTTTATATTCTGATTAAAGTATTTTAAGCAAATATTCAACTGAAATAATCAGTCTCAGATTAGTCTTTACTAAGCAGTATGAAACAAAAAAGGAATACTCAGGAGGAAAAGTATGAATTGACCAACTGATTCAACTACTGATACATCACTTCCAAAACTAGCGTTTAATAGAAGTCAAAACTTTACAGCAGATTCACTCATATTGTAATCTTACTGGAGAAGGATAAAACTTATTTGATTGTGATAACAAATAGTTATTTCCTCAGTAAAGTGAATTATAAATTTATTAGTTATTCACTTTGATGCTGTCACTGGGTAGGAATTTAATTTTACCTTTATTAAAGTAATAAAGGTCACTAAAAGGTAGGAATCATAGCTAACTTCTCTTTTTTTGAGACAGTCCCACTGTGTCACTCAGGCTGGAGTGCAGTGACACGATCTTAGTTCACTGCAACCTCTGCCTCCCAGGTTCAAGCAATTCTCCTGCCAAAGCCTCCCGAGTAGCTGGGGCTACAGGCCTACACCACCACGCCCAGCTAATTTTTGTATTTTTAGTAGAGATGGGGTTTCACCATGTTGGCCAAGATGGTCTCGATCTCTTGACCTCATGATCCACTGCCTCGGCCTCCCAAAGTGCTGGGATTATAGGCATGAGCCAACACGCCCAGCAGAATCATGCTAACTTTATGTAGTAGCATTACGGGGCTGACATACAGAAGGTAATCTCATGAGGACCTAACTGAAGAAGATGACACATTTATTTAATAGGATCTTAATAAGCAATATGGGCCAGGCACGGTGGCTCACGCCTGTAATTCTAGCACTTTGGAAGACTGAGGTGAGTGGATGACGAGGTCAAGAGATCAAGACCATCCTGGCCAACGTGGTGAAACCCCGTCTATACTAAAAATACAAAAACTAGCTGGGCGTGGTGGTGCATGGAACCTCCTGAGTAGTCCCAGCTACTCGGGAGGCTGAGGCAGGAGAATCGCTTGAACCCAGGAGGTGAGGGTTGCAGTGAGCTGAGATCGTGCCACTGCACTCCAACCTTGTGACAGGGCGCAAATTTGGATCTAAATAAATAAATAAATAGTATGACATTTTGAGTTGGTACAAGTTGAGATTTCAATAAAGTTTTGTATGTATATGCACATAACCTTATATATAATTATATATATGATTATAAAATTTCTGACATGTTAATTTCCATGTCTATATTTGACCGTGAATATATAAACACACCTGTTAGAAGGTTTGCACAAATTTGAGGTGCCACTGAAACATAACTGTATGAGTTTAGCCTTGTACTTATATTGACCACTATTGCTCTTCAAAAAGAAGTGATCAGCCAATATCTTTTAAAAATCATATAGAAAATGGAAATAAAACAGTTATTTTCTAAAGCACACAGTCCCTGGCATCATGGTGTCTATAATTCATGAAATTAGGAGAGAGACCCAAACAAATCCCAGTCTACTGGGAGAAACCTTTTTTAAATTTTATTTTAATTTTTTTTAGAGATGGGGTCTCACTATGTTGCTCAGGCTGGAGTGCAGTGGCTATTCACAGGTGCGATCCCAGTACTAATGAGCACGGGAGTTTTGACCTGCTCCGTTTCCGACCTGGGCCGGTTCACCCCTCCTTGGGCAACTGGTGGTTCCCCGCTCCCGGGAGGTCACCTTATTGATGCCGAACTTAGTGCGGACACCCGATCGGCATAGCGCACTACAGCCCAGAACTCCTGGGCTCAAGTGATCCTCCAGCCTCAGCCTCCCGAGTAGCTAGGACTACAGGCACGCGCCACCGTGCCTGGCCTTTTTTTTTTTTTTTTTTTTTTTTTTGAGACAGAATCTCCCTCTGTTGCCTAGACTGGAGTACAATGGTGTGATCTCAGCTCACTGCAACCTCCACCCCCAGGGTTCTAGTGATTCTCCTGCCTCAGCCTCCCAAGTAGCTGGGATTACAGGCATGAGTCATCACAACCAGCTAATTTTCTTTGTATTTTTAGTAGAGACAGGGTTTTGCCTTGTTGGCCAGTCTGGTCTCGAACTCCTGACCTCAGGTGATCCACCTGCCATGGCCTCCCAAAGTGCTAGAATTACAGGCATGAGCCACCAAGCCCAGCCTAGGAGACACTTTTAGAGGAAGTCAG
The DNA here is from genome assembly GCF_030222135.1 of Aotus nancymaae. Taxonomy (NCBI): domain Eukaryota; kingdom Metazoa; phylum Chordata; class Mammalia; order Primates; family Aotidae; genus Aotus; species Aotus nancymaae. The sequence continues at coordinate 77,572,714 of NW_026988414.1, forward strand.
AATGGTGACCTGAAAGATGAGGAGTTGGCCTAGTGGAGGGGATAAAGAGTTACCCCAGTGTGCCGGATGCGGTGGCTCATGCCTGTCATCCCAGCACTTTGGGAAGCTGAGGCAGGCAGATCACCTGAGGTCGGGAGTTCAGGACCAGCCGGACCAACATGGAGAAACCCCTTATCTACTAAAAATACAAAATTAGCCGGGCGTGGTGGTGCATGCCTGTAATCCTAGGGAGGCTGAAGGGGGTAGATCACCTGAGGTCAAGAGTTCTAGACCAGCCTGACCAATATGATGAAATCTCGTCTCTACTAAAAATACAAAAATTAGTCAGGCATGGTGGCAAGCACCTGTAATCCCAGCTACTAGGGAGGCTAAGGCAGGAGAATCACTTGAACCTGGGAGGCGGAGGTTGTGGTGAGCCAAGATCATGCCATTGCACTCCAGGCTGGGCAACAAGAGCAAAACTCCACCTCAAAAAAAAAAAAAAAAGAGTTACCCCAGTGCAAGGAACAAAGGATATACAAGAGGGTGTGGGGGGCAGAAGGGAAGAGACAGAGAAAGAGATGTGCACTCACAGAGCGTGGCAAAAGAGAAATGAAGTTGGAAAAAATGTAGGGCTGGATCATTAAGGACTTTGTAAGTCAGGCGAACAGGACTTCATTCCGACGACAACGGTATAATTTTAAAGAGTTTTAAGGAAGGGGTGATGTCAGGTGTTTATTGCGGACTGTGGGAGGGAGAAAAGGATAATTGTTCAATGAATATAGAATTCAGTATGAAAAAGTCCTAAAGATACAGTTAACACTGTAGTGTAGTAGTAATACACTTAAAATGGTTAAGATGGTAAATTTCGTGTTGTGTTTTTTTACCACATACATAAAAAAAACCTCAATGACCAAGTTTATTCATGCAGACAATGATGTATTAGTTTTCAACAATTATATAATGCCATTGATTATAAGATGCAACCCTATTTCAGAGATTTTTTTTTTTTTTTGACTTGGAGTCTCACTCTGTCACCAGGCTGGAGTGCAATGGCGAGATCTCTGCTCACTGCAACCTCCACCCCTCCTGGGTGCAAGCGATTTTCCTGCTTCAGCCTCTCCAGTAGCTGGGACTACAGGCATGCGCCACCACACCCGGCTAATTTTTGTATTTTTAGTAGAAACAGAGTTTCACCATGTTGGCCAGGATGCTCTCGATCTCCTGACCTCATGATCCTCCCGCCTCGGCCTCCCAAAGTCCTGGGATTATAGGCATGAGCCATTGCGCCCAGCCTAAGCTCTGTCATATTATACTTTTGTACATTCCATGATAAGGTCAACAGAAGGTGACTCACTGAAGCTATAAGACTATTGTGCCAATCTATAATTCTAAATTTACATATTTCTCCAATGACACTATTGCTTTATACAAGGCTTACACATCCAATAGGCATTTGCAGTAGCCCACACAGCTCTGCATAATTAGATTCAACAGAGGCTGGGCACAGTGGCTCATACCTGTAATCCCAGGACTTTGGGCAGCTGAAGTACGAGGATCACCTGAGCCCAGGAGTTCAAGACCAGCCTAGGCAACATAGTGAAATTCTGTCTCTACCAAAAGAAATTTTTTTAAAAATTTTTTAATTAGCTGGGCATGGTGGCATGCACATGTAGCCTCAACTACTTGGGAGGCTGAGGTAGGAAAACCACTTGAGCCCCAGAGGTTGAGAATGCAGAGAGCCATGATTGTACCACTGCACTCCAGCCTGGGCAAAAGAGTGAGACCGTGTCTCAAATAAATAAATTGAAAAAAGAATTCAACAGTATACTCTGAAATTCTCCATAAAAAAGAGACAAACTATAAATCTAAAGTCAGTGATATTATTTATGTAGACTTCAAATAGGTTTTTTTTTTCAAAGAAGACACAAATAGGTATCTGATAAACAGAATATTGGGAATAAAAAATATTTTTTAGGCCGGGCGCGGTGGCTCAAGCCTGTAATCCCAGCACTTTGGGAGGCCGAGGCGGGTGGATCACGAGGTCAAGAGCTCGAGACCATCCTGGTCAACATGGTGAAACCCTGTCTCTACTAATACAAAAAATTAGCTGGGCACGGTGGCGCGTGCCTGTAATCCCAGCTACTCAGGAGGCTGAGGCAGGAGAATTGCCTGAACCCAGGAGGCGGAGGTTGCGGTGAGCCGAGATCGCGCCATTGCACTCCAGCCTGGGTATCAAGAGCTAAACTCCGTCTCAAAAAAAAAAAAAAATATATATATATATATATTTTTTTTTTAAAAGCAAGGTATAAATATTTTCACAGTAATAGTTTTCAATTTGTTGAGAGAAAACAGTCTTCTCATTTTTGAGTCTCCAAATTGCAAATCAAAAACTTTGCTCATGAGGCTGGTCTGAATGCAGTGGTGTTTACAATAAACTGACCACAACCAGTTACAGATTTCTTTCCTTCTTCTCTGCTTTCCATAACTAGCCTTAAAACAAAAACAAAATAAAACCAGGCTGAGCATGGTGGCTTATGGCTGTAATCCCAATGGTTTGGGAGGCTCAGGTGAGAGGATTTCTTGAGTCCAGGAGTTTGAGACCAGCCCAGGCGAGAAGATGAGCCCTCCTCTTTACAGAGGAAAGAAAAAAAGAAAGATTTTAGGCTGGGCATGATGGCTCACACCTGTAATCCCAGCACTTTGGGAGGCTGAGGTGGGTGGATCACCTGAGGTCAGGAGTTGGAGATCAGCCTGGCCAACATGGTGAAACCCTGTCTCCACTAAAAATACAAAAAAATTAGCTGGTTGAGGTGATAGGTGCCTGTAATCCTAGCTACTCGGGAGGCTGAGGCAGGAGAATTGCTTGAACCTGGGAGGCGGATGTTGCAGTGAGCTGAGATTGCGTTACTGCACTCCAGCCTGGGCAACAAGACCAAGACTCCGTCTCAAAAAAAAAAAAAAAAAGTATTATTACATTGCTAAGATTTGCATAAGTTTTTTTGTCAAGTGTTACCATTTTTCTTAGGTTTATATAGATTCAAACTTCAAACCTGGCTATTTTAGTAGAATTAACAACAATCAGTGTATATTTAAAAGTCAGCCTTTGCTTTATTCACATGAATAGTTGTCCTAACTCTGGGTTACTTTATTAGAAAATAAAAGCCATGTTACTAAATATATTTATGTAATATGTAAAAGGCATTATTGCATTCCATATCTAAGTAAGTACTAGGAGTACTTAACAAATATCAAACAGCTGGGCATGGTGGCTCACACCTGTAATCCCAGCTCTTAGGGAGGGTGAGGTGGGTAGATCAACTGAGGTCAGGAGTTCAAGACCAGCCTGGCCAACATGGTGAAACCCCATCTCTACTAAAAATACAAAAATTAACCAGGCATGATGGCAGGCACCTGTAATCTCAGCTACTCTGGAGGCTGAGGCAGGGAGAATTGCTTGAACCCAGGAGGCAGAGGTTGCAGTGAGGTGAGATCATGCCACTGCACTCCAGCCTAGGCAACAGAGTAAGACTCCATCTCAAAAAACAAAAATAAACACAAAACAAAATTAATATCAAACAAAGATGAGAATAAAATCTAATTGGTGAAAATCTTACCTATTGAGTCTATTCAATTATTTCTTGTGAAGAGTTCTCGTTTTCTTTTTGCATCAGTGGAATCTAAAAAATTCCTTTATGATCAACTGATGGAGGAAAATTATACCAACTATCAAACAAAAAGCACTGGAATATGCGCTGAAGTAATGGCATTCTCCTGGCACTTGCAACCCTATACTGAAATATACCCATGCTTCTAAAGCAGTTCCATTAATTTAGGATATATAAATTCAATATAATATAGTTAAAATCTGTTCTAGAATGCATCTGATAAAGTTTGAAAACAGACTTAGAGAGCCTGTGACAACTTCTATTTTCAGATGGAAAAACTGTGGCTAAGGTATTAAACAAATTATTCAAGAACTGATTGTGTTCTTAAAGATCCCCTAGATCAGCAAATACACAGGGTGATAATTGGCTAAGTGATGATCACACCAATTAGCCTGCGGAGGCAGTGTCAGATTTTTAAGTTCAAGATCCTATTAACAGCCGAGACATTATTATACTTCTCACTGGCAGAGCTTCTCTGTACCCTTGGACAGGATTTGCATCTCTGCCTCACAGCCAGGAAGTTTGGGAGACATCTGCTCAGTTCAGGATAAAAACTTAATTTCATCTGGAATAAATTAGATTATTTTTCTTCAGATTGGCCACAGATAAAGGTCTGCCAATTCCATTCATTTATTTCTCAAATGTTTGTTTCTCTTTTTCTAGTAATGAAGAAATATATATTTATTGTAGCCAGTTTGAAAGACATGGAAAAGTAGAAAGGAGCAATACAATTCACTCATAATCTCTCTAAATGGAAACTGCTGTTAACATTTTGGTGCCTTTCCTTGAATCACACTGAATATACAATTTTAAATCCTGTTTTTCCCATTTTAACATTTATGGTGAATATTTTTTGTACATTATTAAAAGTTTCGAATTACAATATTTTGAAGGTTGACACAATATTCTATAGGATGGATAAATTATACTTTTTAAAAAGCAAAATACTTTCCTATATTAGCTAAAAGTTGCTTCAAGATTTTTACTGTTGTAAATAATGATAAGCCATTTCGCCATTTCCCCCTTTCCCCCAGGGCAAATATATATAAATAATGATGCCGTTAAAATCTTTCTTTTTTCTTTTCTTTTCTTTTTTTTTTTTTGAGATGGAGTCCCACTCAATCGCTCTGGCTGGAGTGCAGCGGCGCGATCTCAGCTCACCGCAACCTCCACCTCCCGGGTTCAAGCGATTGTCCTGCCTCAGCTTGCCGAGTAGCTGGGACTACAAGCGCACACCACCTCGTCCAGCCGTTTTTTTTCGCCCCTATCTCAGGTGATCCGCCCGCCCTAGCCTCCCTAAGTGCTGAGATTACAGGCTTCAGCTACCGCGCCCAGCCGCTAATATTATTTTTAATAACACCGTACCTAGATAATTGGAGTCATATATATTTACAGGCATGAAATTCTTTCATTCATTTATACATGGGTTAATTCAGCAAATATTATTGAGAACTTATTTTGTGCCAGATTCTACTCTAGGGGCTTAAGATACATTAGAGAACAAAAAACAGTAGTATTGGTGGGGCGCGGTGGCTCACGTCTGTAATCCCAGCACTTTGGAAGGTCAGGAGTTTGAGACCAGCCTGGTCAACATGGTGAAACCTGTCTCTATTAAAAATACGAAACATTAGCCGAGCTGGTGGTGCATCCTTGTAATCCCAGCTACTCAGGAGGCTGAGGCAGGAGAATCACTTCAACCCAGGAAGCGGAGGTTGTGGTGAGCTGACATTGCATTGCACCCTAGCCTGGGTTAGAAGAGCAAAACACCGTCTAATAATAATAATAGCTACTAAAGACTAAACGCTGTTTGAAAGATGTTATACATGTTATTTCATTTAATCTTTGCAATAACCTTGCCAAGTAGGCTTTTTGGCTTTATTTATTTATTTATTTTTGAGATGGAGTCTCACTCTGTTGCCTAGGCTGGAGTGCAGTGGCACCATCTCAACTCACTGCAACCTCCCCCTCCCAGGTTCAAGCAATTCTGCCTTCTCAGCCTACCGAGTAGCTGGAATTACAAACACATGCAACTATACCCGACTGATTTTTGTATTTAGTAGAGCCAGGATTTCACCATGTTGGCCAGGCTGGTCTCAAACTCCTGACCTCAAGTGATCCATCCAGCCAATTTTTTTTTCCTGACCTCAGATGATCTGCCCATCTTGGCCTCTCAAAGTGCTGGGGTTACAGGCATGAGCCACTGCACCTGGCCCAAGTAGGCATTTTTAAATTCTCATTTAAAAAATGAGACCATTTAAGCTTGGAGAGGCTAGGAACCTTTCTAGAGTGACAGAGCTAGCAAGTGCCAGGGTTAGAATTTAAACAAAATTTTATGTTTTTAAAAATAATTCTGCTGACATAGTCTGCCATGGAACAAATGTTGTTGTTGTTTGTTTGTTTTGAAAGGGAGTCTTGCTCTGTCACCGGGCTGGAGTACAGTGGTGTGATCTCAGCTCACTGCAACCTCCGGCTCCCGGGTTCAAGGGATTCTCCTGCCTCAGCCTCCCAAGTAGCTGGGATTACAGGAGCCTGCCACCACACCCACCTAATTTTTGTATTTATAGTAGAGACAGGGTTTCATCATGTGGGCCAGGATGGTCCTGATTTCTTGACCTCGTGATCCCCCATTGGCCTCCCAAAGTGCTGGGATTACAGGCCTGAGCCACTGCCCCCAGCCTGGAACAAATATTTATCTAGATTTTGTGCTTTTATTTCTGGCTTCATTGTGAACTTTTTGAGAGCCTATATTTTATTAATTTTTTTTTGGATAGATGATGTACTGACATAGTTGAAAACAATATAAAAAAGGCATTCATGCCCTGGCAGAGTCTGGCTTCCACCCTTTTATCATACACTTTGCTTTTTTACAGATAACCATTTCTATTGGTTTCTGCTCTTACTTTATACAAAACAAGAAAATCTTAATATATATTTTTATTATACATGAACACCCATATACTCAAAATCAATGAATTTCAATGAAGTAAATAAATTCTTTCTTTTTGGATTTATCTGGAATAAAGGTTGACATGATTCACTGATTAATCTTGGACTAACAGCTCTTTTCGGTTAGGCAAATCTTCCTGTGACATTTGACTGACATTATTAATATTTTACAGCTTCAAAGGACATCAAACTATAAAAGTATCAGTAGGGTTCTTAAATTAGTTTTGCTTTAATAGACACTAATTAAAGTATCTACCACTGCTTTTTTGAGGATTTAAAGATTTTTATAATCTTAGTATGACCTGATACATATGTCAGAGTTTAGAAATTTTGAGTTGACATGCTATGGCTGCACTGGAATGTGGAAGTATTGCAAGATTCAGCTTTAGAATTCTTTGGTATATTAGCATTAAATGTTTTTCCCCAGGACATAAACATATTAATGTTTTTCCTTCCAAGCACAGAAACTAGGAAATCTATTTTGTTAAAAAAAAAAAAAAAGTCCAGTTTCCTTTCTTTTTTCTTTTCTTTTCTTTTCTTTTTTTTGAGACGGAGTCTTGCTCTGTCACCCAGGCTGGAGTGCAGTGGCCTCGGCTTACTGCAACCTCTGCCTCCCGGGTTCAAGCGATTCTCCTGCCTCAGCCTCCTGAGTAGCTGGGATTACAGGCACATGCCACCATGCACAGCTAATTTTTGTATTTTTAGTAGAGACGGGGTTTCACCATGTTGGTCAGGCTGGTCTCTAACTCTTGACTTCGTGATCTGCCTGCTTCGGCCTCCCAAAGTGCTGGGATTACAGGAGTGAGCCACCGCACCCGACCACAAAGCCCAGTTTCTGAATAGCTACATTCAGTGTTGAATCATTATTTCAGCATATTTTAGGGGCAAGACTGGCTTCATGGCCTGTTGATCCCTGCAGTCAAATAAGATCCTGTGCCTAGAAGGACCCCTTGCCTGGCCTAATGCTTTGCTGTCACTGTCTTGAAATTCTTCCTATATTTTGAGCAAGCAGACCCACATTTTCATTTTGCACTGGGGCTGGCAACTTACATAGACAAGTCCATCTTGGGATATGAAACATACATCTATCCTACTATTTATAGTCTTTTACCTGACCTTAGTAGTAACAGAAGTTAACTTATTGAATTATCCTTCTTTTATCCCCTACTGATATAGATAATAAAGAAAATGAGAGGCTGGGTGCAGTGGCTCATGCCTGTAATTCCAGCACTTTGGGAGGCCAAGGCAGGTGGATCACCTGAGGTCAGGAGTTCGAGACCAGCCTGACCAACATGGTGAAACCCCAGCTCCACTAACAATACAAAAAATTAGCCGTGGGTGGTGATGGGCATCTGTAATCTCAGCTACTCAGGAGGCTGAGGCAGGAGAATTGCTTGAACCCAGGAGGCGGAGGTTGCAGTGAGTTGAGCTTGCCCCATTGCACTCCAGCCTGGGCAACAAAATCAAAACTCCATCTCACAAAAATAACAAATAATAAATAAATATTTTTAAAAAAGAAAATGAGGTATTCTTACTATAATGTTTCTTTACTAGTTAATAAGCAGCCACTATATTTATGATTTATGTTGCTTCCTACATTCAAATCATATTATAAATTGTTTACTTTTGACACTGGCAATATTTTTCCCAGAGATTTATCTTCCTTGACAGTTACTTTGTGGATTAATTATTCTGAGGTTCTTCTAAAGCACTTAAGTGTAGTTGATTCATAAATTGTTTAAGAAGAAACTCAGTTGGGCATGGTGAGTCATGCCTGTGTAATCCCAGCACTTTGGGAGGCCAAGGAGGGAGGATCGCTTGAGTCTAGGGGTTTGAGACCAGATTGGGCAACATAGAGAGACCTTGTCTCTACAAAAAATAAAAAATTAGCCAGGCATGATGGTGTGCACCTGTGGTCCTAGCTACTTGGGAGGCTGCAGTGGGAGGGTCACTTGAGCCTGTGAGGTCAGGGCTGCAGTGAACTGTGATCTTGTCACAAACACACACACACACACACACACACACACAGAACAACTCTTAAATTATTTCATCATACATAGCCTCCTATTACAGTGTTAGAAATCTAGCTTTTAGATTCACTAATAATGATAGCAACAAGCATTCACTTAAAGGCCATTTCCCCCAATTCGTTGATACTTAGTGTCTGCTATAATTATATAAGTAGGTGACATTAGGTTCTGATGTTTAGTACCTGCTATAATTATGTAAGTAGGTGACATTAGGTTCTGTAAACTCAATTCTGGATGTCTTATGAGAAAGCTAGATATCAAGAAGCCAAGAAACTCACTTCTCAGGAAGAACTACTCTAATTCAAAATTGACTGAGTTCCCACAATGTACCAGTCAGCATGTATACAACCAAAAACTAAGAAAATCCTTTCCTGGCTGGGGTAGGTGGTTCATCCCTATAATCACAACACTTTCAGAGGCTGAGGTGGGAGAATTACTTAAGCCCAGGAGTTCAAGACCAGCCTAGGGAACATAGTGGGACCTCATCTGTACAAAAAAATTTAAACAATTAGCCAGGAATGTGCACACCTGTGATCCCAGCTACTTGGGAGGCTGACATGGCAGACTTGCTTAAGTCCTGGAGGTTGAGGATGCAGTGAGCCAAGATCATGCCACTGCACTCCTGCCTAGGTGACAGAGTGAGGCCATGTTTCAAAAGAAAAAAAAAAAGAAAATCCCTTCCACAAGTTCCCATTAATTCTGATATCTTTCTCATCCCTCGTGGGTTGCAGGAATCCTCCCAATGCCTTCACAATATAGGCTGTCCAAGTTGCCTGCAAAATGTATGGATGAGAAGAGACTTTCTTGATGTTTCATTTTGAATGTGACAGACTACAGCTTTATCATGTAAGAGAAAGTGAAGTATCAAATAGACTTATAGATCCAACCTCAAAGAAAAACAATAGCTTTGGCAAGAGAAAAAGGAGAGATTTTTAGAAAAGTTTACATGATTATTTCTAGTGTTGTATTTATACAACAGGTAAGCAGACAACTTTAGCTAGGATGGTTGGCTGCCCGTGTTGCATGAATTTGATTAGCTATAATGAGGATTGCATTACATGTTTCAACTCACTAGAATGCCATGCAAGTCCATATTCTCTCTGGATCTTCCCTTCCTCCACCCTTTAAATAAAATCGAATCAAAGTGGATGGCTCCCGAAGCAGCTGATGTACTACAATATGTATTTAATAGGAGGAGCTAGTAAATTAACCTTCCTCAAAGTTTTGGAACTCTGCTGTTCCTTCATAGGAAAGAGAACAGCAAGGAATTGTCTCCCAAAATAATGCATACAAACTTCATTCTTCTTCTTTCATCAAAATAATGTTTCCTGTTTTAAAACAAGCATTTGCTCATATTGGTACATTCCTAATCAAATTCAGCCAAGTATATCCTCCTGCCAAATTAGCTTTCTAGAAAACATTACAAGTAGAAGAGGTGATACTGGAGGCAATGAGCAGAGTTGATACACATTATTTACCAGTAATGTACAGAATTGTTATTAAAGCAGCCAGATGCAGTGGCTCATGTCTGTAATCCCAGCATTTTGGGAGGCCGAGGCAGGTAGATCATCTGAGGTCATCCTGACCAACATGGAGAAATCCTTGTCTCTACTAAAAATACAAAATTAGCCAGGCATGGTGGCACATGCCTGTAATCTTAGCTACTCTGGAGGCTGAGGCAGTAGAACTGCTTGAAGCCGGGAGGCGGAGGTTGTGGTGAGCTGAGATTGCACCACTGCACTCCAGCCTGAGCAACAAGAGCAAAACTCTGTCTCAAAAAAAAAAAAAAAAAAAAAAAAATTGTTGTTAAAGCAAAGTATTTAGTTTTTAGTTCAAATAAGCTCTCACTTTGAATAAACATATAGATCACATCTGAATTCATATACATTTTTTCCTTTTTGTAAGTATACATCAAAATGACATACAGAAAAACCACTTAATTTGATAAAAAGGCAGCATTAATGAAATGAACAAAAAATAACCAGTTTATTTACTGGAAAAAGTTATACATTACACCATATTCAGTTGGTAACACAAACCAAGATATAAGAATCAATATATTGGCTTCTGGTTATTTTCTTAGCACTGGAGTGCCTTTGCCAACCATTGAGTGCATGATCAGATTACACAAATATAAGCACATATGTCTCATGGATTCTCCCATGAGACATTATTCACTTAGGATTGTCTACAATAAAAAAATTCTAAAGTACAAGCAATAATAAATTAATAAGAATTTTTTGAATTTAAAATAAATGCATGTGTCTTTGAGCACATCTCTTTTGAAATTAATATTTTTTAAAATAACAAGAAAAAAGTTTCTTAGATCAGTCTTTTAGTCATGTTTTCATATGGTATTTATCAGTAGGTGGAAACATTTCACATTATTTAACCCCAAAAGGCAATAAAACTTCAATTAAATGTAGGAACAGTTGAGTCATTATAACAATAATACAGTGTACAAATCAGGGTTGGCCACACAATATACATGTTAATACTGGAAAGAAATACAATATCAGAATCATGGATGGTTCATCACATCAGTATAATCATGCAAATAAAAACACTGAGTAGATTATAAAAATGTCATAAGTGATTTCCAAATAATAATTGTTTGACTCTCATAGTGAAACCATTGAGCTTAAACATTTCGTGAGAATAATGTTAAAATGATGTATTTCCTCTAAGATTGGCTGCACAAATCATACCTATGAACCCGATGATTCATTCTGTATCTCCATGGTCTATCATTGAATAGTTATTTTTAAATAAAATGATATTTCCCCTTACTTTATAGTTCTCTCATCTTTGTTTTAAAATGACTTTTTTTAAAAGAAAAACATATTTACACTAAGAAGCACCAGATTTACTTCTCAGTGTTTTCATTAGAGAACAATGATCGTAGAGTAGTTCTGAAAAAAAAAAGAGTGAAAAATGTGTTCTCAACGACTGTTCTACAGCAATTAAACTCCAAAAACAGGAATAATCTGGCTCAGCAGCTTATCCAGGCTTCAGATTAAATAGGGAAAATTTTAAATAATTCAAGAAGTAAGGACTAGAAATACACTGAGGATTAGAGCCATGCATTTCAGTATGGAAAGGAGACTAGGTACAGATTAAAATCTCCTTGCGTTCCTAATGGACAGAAGATCACAGAGAAATGAGACTCCTATAGTGTTCATCTTATGAATATGGGAACGCTCACATGATGTGAAATAACTCAGGGAAACATTTTACACTGCATATTTCTATGCACTCTAGCTCTTAACTAAAGGCAGTTAATTGCTCTTCTTAAGTAGAATACTATTTCTGGAAAATTCTCAGTTGTGAAACATGTCTTAATACTAAATATGTCTTTCAATTACACTTTCAATAATAAGGATGAAAGACATGTCTACATGAAATCTTTCAGGTGTTAACATAATAGGATCAGGTTAGGGCTGGGTGCAGTAGCTCATGCCTGTAATCCTAGCACTTTGGGAGGCCGAGGTGGGTGGATCACCTGAGGTCAGGAGTTCAAGACCAGCCTGGCCATCATGGTGAAAGCTCATCTTTAAAAAAAAAAAAAAAAAGGAGCAGGTTACAAATGCAACACATCAGGGACTATGGTAATTAAGTTGGCATATAAATAAAGAATAACTTAATTTTTGACACAACGCACCTGGGGGCACTATTACAGACAATAGAAAAGGTCACTCCGGAGCTAGATTGATCTTGTAGTTCCATAGAAGTTGATTTTAAGGTAAAAAAAGTACTTGTCAATATCAGCACTGATCATTCTATCTGTCATAACCTATCATAACTCCAGTTCAACAGCTTTTTGAAGAATTATGTTCCCTTTACTTGAAAACATATTCTTGTAGATTTTTTGCAGTCTTAAATATAAGGATTACTTAAAATCACTCTAGTTTATAAACAAACAAAAAACTGGAGGGCAAATTTTTTAAAATTGTGAACTTTATTGTATAAATTTCTTTCAAATTTAGCCATACTTCCTACCTACCATATCAATGTATTTGTGGCAGCCTGGGGTTGAACCAGCACAGTTCCTTACTGGAAATCCATCAGCTTCTCCTGATGTCTCTGAGGGACAGATTGTAACTTTTGGCTGATTATGACAATTATACATTAAAATTGACACTCATCCCAGAAGAAAGGATATTTTATTTCTTCCTTTTCATGTTTTGTGATCTCCATTTGAGACACGCAGAGAACTTTATTTAATACAGAATATCCAGAAATCTCTACATTCTTAGATTACTGGACCAATGTTTTGTGCTTGTTTCAAACAAAAGAACTTAATCTGCACAAGGATATTTTCCAAAGCATGAAAAAGCAAATGTTGTATATTGAAGATCCTTTTAAATAAAAACAAAATCCGAAATGTGTTTGCCCCCACTAAGGGATTGCATACCTTCTATTTTTGAAGTATTCCTGAGGACATTGTTTTTTAGACTATGATAATTGAAGTTTTTTAGTAAAAGTACTATATTCTGAATAATTTTAAAGATACCATGAAATATAGCTGGAAGAAAAAATAACACCAGCAATCCTTTTTTTCCCAACCAATATCTTGGAAAAATTAAGATTGCTAACCTATTTTCAAATATAAAATATTTTATGATTAACCAGTAACACTTTAATATGTTTTAAAACTTAAAAGAATCACAGAATTATGAGCTCCCAGAATTGAAATGCATTTTTCTATCTTGCCACTTAATACTTACTAGACCACCAATGTTAAATTTTTAAAAAACAAATATTCCTTATGAAGATCAATTTCCATGTTGATTTTTCAGTGTTAAAAATCTCTTTCCATGGAGGATCCAAGATGGCCGCTTAGGAGGAAGTCGGGATTGCAGCTCTGAGAAAAGGCGCAGAGGGTGAGTGGACGCCACATTTCCAGACGGATTTTTACTGCCCACAGACCAGGAGACTCACAGGAGGACAAGCCCCACGGGTTGCCAGCACCGCTGGTTTGAGTGGCGTGGCCGCTCAGCCTACGCCCTGGGGCGGGGGGCAGTGGCTTCTTATGCAGAGCGAGAGAGACAGAGTTCCCTCTGAGCCAGCAAGGGGAGGTGAAGCAGGGAGCCAAGCCAGGAGACCCCGGGCAAGGGAGCGCCACGAATCTCAGAGCCGCTGCTTCAGCTGATGCAGTGGCACACAGGGCAGTGGATTTTAACTGCCCACAGACCAGGAGATTCACAGGCGGAGAAGCTCCACGGGTTCCTAGCGCCGCTGGTTTGACCAGAGCAGCCACTCGGCCTGCACCGGGGGCGGGGAGCAGTGGCTCCTTGAGCAAAGTGAACAAGACTGTGTCCCCTCTGGGCCAGCAAGGGGAGCTGTGGCAAGGAGGCAAGCCAAGAGATTACCGGGCAAAGAGGGCCCCTCTGGAAACATGGCTGAACCCGGGACGGTCCAGCTCTGTGGGGGAGGGGCGTCCTCCATCGGGAAACACCCTGCAGTTCCCGGGGCAATTTTCCGTAACCAAGACAACCCGCCACTACAGAGACTCCGTCACTACAGGGGCGGGCCAGCATAGCGGAAGCAGTTCTAACTACACCCACAAGACTGCAGGGAAGCTCACACGGAAGCTGGGTGGAGCCCAAAACACCTCAGGGAAGCCTCTGCAGGCTGAGTGTGACTAGACTGCCACCTTGTGGGCAGGGAAAACAGTAGCAACACAGCTGAAAAGCATAAAGTGCTAACCCCCTCGGCCGGAACACCTGGGGAGAAGAAAAGGGGGTTTATGAGTTCAGCTGCTGCAGACTTAAAATTACCAAAAGCAGAAAGACAGCAACTACAAAGTCAATAGGTGGATAAATCCACAAAGATGGGAAGAAACCAGTACAAAAAGGATGAAAACACCCAAAACCAGAACACCTCTCCCCCTACAAGGCAGCATAACTCCTCACCAGCTCGGGAACAAGACAGAGAACGAGTGTGATGAACTGACAGAATCAGCTTTCAGAAAATGGATAATAAGAAACTTCCGTGAGCTAAAAGAACACGTTCTAACCCAATGCAAAGAAACTAAGAACCTTGAAAAAAGACTTGATGAAATGCTAACGAGAATGGACAACTTAGAGAGGAATATGAGTGAATTGATGGAGCTGAAAAACACAACACGAGAACTTCGCGAAGCATGCACAAGTTTCAACAGCAGAATTGACCAAACAGAAGAAAGGATATCAGAAGTCGAAGATCAACTCAATGAAATAAAACGAGAAGGGAAGATTAGAGAAAACAAGGTAAAAAGGAATGAACAGAGTCAACAAGAAATATGGGACTACGTGAAAAGACCTAATCTACGTTTGATAGGTGTACCTGAATGTGACGAAGAGAATGCATCCAAGCTGGAAAATACTCTTCAGGATATTATCCAGAAAAACTTCCCCAACCTAGCAAGGCAGGCCAATATTCAAGTCCAGGAAATACAAAGAACACCACAAAGATATTCCTCTAGAAGAGCAACCCCAAGGCACATAATCATCAGATTCACCAGGGTTGAAATGAAGGAGAAAATACTAAGGGCAGCCAGAGAGAAAGGTTGGGTTACCCACAAAGGGAAACCCATCAGACTCACAGCAGATCTCTCAGCAGAAACCCTACAGGCCAGAAGAGAGTGGGGGCCGATATTCAACATCCTTAAAGAAAAGAACTTTCAACCCAGAATTTCATATCCAGCCAAACTAAGCTTCATAAGTGAAGGAAAAATAAAATCCTTTGTGAACAAGCAAGTACTCACAGATTTCATCACCACCAGAC
The DNA here is from genome assembly GCF_030222135.1 of Aotus nancymaae. Taxonomy (NCBI): domain Eukaryota; kingdom Metazoa; phylum Chordata; class Mammalia; order Primates; family Aotidae; genus Aotus; species Aotus nancymaae. Next base: position 77,588,105 of record NW_026988414.1, read on the forward strand.
CAGCTTTACAAGAGCTCCTGAAGGAGACACTACACATAGAAAAAAACAACCAGCACCAGCCACTCCAAAAATGCACGAAATGGTAAAGAGCAGCAACACAATGAAGAATCTGCATCAACCAATTGGCAAAACAGCCAGCTAGCATCAAAATGACAGGAGCAAACTCACACATAACAATATTAACCCTAAATGTAAATGGACTAAATGCCCCAATCAAAAGACACAGACTGGGAAATTGGATAAAAAGCCAAAACCCATCAGTGTGCTGTATCCAGGAAACCCACCTCACATGCAAGGATACACAAAGGCTCAAAATAAAGGGATGGAGGAAGATTTACCAAGCAAACGGAGAGCAAAAAAAAGCAGGAGTTGCAATTCTCATCTCTGATAAAATAGACTTTAAAGCAACAAAGCTCAAAAGAGACAAAGAAGGACATTACATAATGGTAAAAGGATCAATGCAACAAGAAGAGCTAACGATCCTAAATATATATGCACCTAATACAGGAGCACCCAGATACATAAGGCAAGTTCTTAAAGACTTGCAAAGAGACTTAGACTCCCACACATTAATAGTGGGAGACTTCAACACACCATTGTCAATATTAGACAGATCAACGAGACAGAAAATTAATAAGGATATCCAGGACTTGAACTCAGACCTGGAACAAGCAAACCTAATAGACATTTACAGAACTCTCCAGCCCAAATCCACAGAATATACATTCCTCTCAGCACCACATCACACCTACTCTAAAATTGACCACATAATTGGAAGTAAATCACTCCTCAGCAAATGCAAAAGAACGGAAACCATAACAAACAGTCTCTCAGACCACAGTGCAATCAAGTTAGAACTCAGAATTCAGAAGCCAACCCAGAACTGCACAGTCTCATGGAAATTGAACAACTTTCTTCTGAATGTTGACTGGATAAACACTGAAATGAAGGCAGAAATAAAGATGTTCTTAGAAACCAACGAGAATGAAGACACCACATACCAGAATCTCTGGGACACATTTAAAGCAGTCTCTAGAGGAAAATATATAGCAATAAGTGCCCACATGAGAAGAAAGGAGAGAACTAAAATTGACACCCTATCATCAAAATTGAAAGAGCTAGAGGAGCAAGATCAAAAAAACTCAAAACCTAGCAGAAGACAAGAAATAACTAAGATCAAAGCAGAATTGAAGGAGATAGAGACACGAAAAACCCTACAAAAAATCAATAAATCCAGGAGCTGGTTTTCTGAAAAGATCAGCAAAATAGACAGACCACTAGCCAAACTAATAAAAAAGAAAAGAGAGAATAACCAAATAGATGCAATAAAAAATGATAAAGGGGATATCACCACAGATGCCACAGAAATTCAAACCATCATCAGAGATTATTACAAACAACTCTATGCACATAAATTAGAAAACCTGGAAGAAATGGATAAATTCCTGGACAGTAGCCTCCTCCCATGCCTAAACCAGGAAGAAGTCGAAACCCTGAATAGACCAATAACAAGGTCTGAAGTCGAGGCAGCAATTAAGAGCCTACCACCCAAAAAAAGCCCAGGCCCAGATGGTTTCACAGCCGAATTCTACCAGACATACAAAGAGGAACTGGTACCATTCCTACTGAAATTATTACAAATAATCCAAAAAGAGGGAATCCTTCCCAAATCATTTTATGAGACCAACATCATCCTAATACCAAAACCCGGCAGAGACTCAAGAAAAGAAAACTACAGGCCAATATCCATGATGAACATAGATGCAAAATCTTCAATAAAATACTGGCAAGCCGATTACAACAACACATCAAAAAGCTTATCCACCATGACCAAGTAGGATTCATCCCGGGGATGCAAGGCTGGTTCAATATATGCAAGTCTATAAATGTAATTCACCACATAAACAGAACCAAAAACAAAAACCACATGATTATCTCAATTGATGCAGAGAAGGTCTTCGACAAAATTCAACAGCCCTTTATGCTAAAAACTCTCAATAAACTAGGTCTCAACGGAACGTATCTCAAAATAATAAAAGCTATCTATGACAAACCGACAGCCAATATCATACTGAATGGGCAAAAACTGGAAGCATTCCCTTTGAAATCGGGCACTAGACAAGGATGCCCTCTCTCACCACTCCTATTCAATATAGTACTGGAAGTTCTAGCCAGAGCAATCAGGCAAGAAAAAGACATAAAGGGTATTCGATTAGGAAAGGAGGAAGTCAAATTGTCTCTATTTGCAGATGACATGATTGTATATCTAGAAGACCCCATCACCTCAGCCCCAAATCTCCTGAAACTGATAAGCAACTTCAGCAAAGTCTCAGGATACAAAATCAATGTGCAAAAATCACAAGCATTCCTATACACCAATAACAGACTTAAAGAGAGCCAAATCAAGAACGAACTGCCATTCACAATTGCTACAAAGAGAATAAAATACCTAGGAATACAACTAACAAGGAACGTAAAGGACCTCTTCAAGGAGAACTACAAATCACTGCTCAACGAAATAAGAGAGGATACAAACAGATGGAGAAACATTCCATGTTCATGGTTAGGAAGAATTAATATCGTGAAAATGGCCATACTGCCCAAAGTAATTTACAGATTCAACGCTATCCCCATCAAGCTACCAATGACCTTCCTCACAGAACTGGAAAAAACCACCTTAAACTTCATATGGAACCAAAAGAGAGCCCGCATAGCCAAGTCAATTCTAAGCAAAAAGAACAAAGCGGGAGGCATCACTCTACCGGACATCAAACTCTACTACAAGGCTACAGTAATCAAAACAGCATGGTACTGGTACCAAAACAGAGATATAGACCAATGGAACAGAACAGAGGCATCGGAGGCAACACAACATATCTACAACCACCCGATCTTTGACAAACCTGAAAAAAACAAGCAATGGGGAAAGGATTCCCTGTTCAATAAGTGGTGTTAGGAAAACTGGCTGGCCATATGCAGAAAGCAGAAACTGGACCCCTTCCTGACACCTTACACTAAAATCGACTCCAGATGGATTAAAGACTTAAACATAAGATGTAACACCATAAAAACACTAGAAGGAAACCTAGGCAAAACCATTCAGGACATAGGCGTAGGCAAGGACTTTATGACCAAAACACCAAAAGCATTGGCAACAAAAGCCAAAATAGACAAATGGGACCTAATCAAACTCCACAGCTTTTGCATGGCAAAAGAAACAGTCAATAGAGTGAATCGGCAACCAACAGAATGGGAAAAAATTTTTGCAGCCTACCCGTCTGACAAAGGGCTGATATCCAGAATTTACAAGGAACTAAAAAAGATTTACAAGAAAAAAACAAACAAGCCCATTCAAAAATGGGCGAAGGATATGAACAGATACTTTACAAAAGAAGACATACATAAGGCCAACAAACATATGAAAAAATGCTCATCATCACTGGTCATTAGAGAAATGCAAATCAAAACTACATTGAGATACCATCTCACGCCAGTTAGAATGGCGATCATTAAAAAATCTGGAGAAAACAGATGCTGGAGAGGATGTGGAGAAATAGGAACACTTTTACACTGTTGGTGGGAGTGTAAATTAGTTCAACCACTGTGGAAAACAGTGTGGCGATTCCTCAAGGACCTAGAAATAGAAATTCCATTTGACCCAGCAATCCCATTACTGGGCATATATCCAAAGGATTATAAATCGTTCTACTATAAGGACACATGCACACGAATGTTCATTGCAGCACAGTTTACAATAGCAAAGACCTGGAACCAGCCCAAATTCCCATCAATGATAGACTGGACAGGAAAAATGTGGCACATATACACCATGGAATATTATGCAGCCATTAAAAACGAGGAGTTCACATCCTTCGTAGGGACATGGATGAACCTGGAAACCATCATTCTCAGCAAACTGACACAAGAACACAAAATCAAACACCACATGTTCTCACTCATAGGCGGGTGTTGAACAAGGAGAACACATGGACACAGGGAGGGGAGCACTATACACGGGGGTCTCTTGGGGGGGAGGGGGGATAGTGGGGTGGTGGGGAGTTGGGGAGGGATAGCATGGGGAGAAATGCCAAATATAGGTGAAGGGGAGGGAGGCAGCAAATCATACTGCCACGTATACACCTATGCAACAACCTTGCATGTTTTTCACATGTACCCCAAAACCTAAAATGCAATAAAAAAAAAAAAAGAGTACTTTGAGTGTGATTATATTCAGCATAAAAGAGTATTTTGAGAGGGAGTATATTTTTTATAAAAGAGTACTTCCAGTGTGATTATATTCAATATAAAATAGTAATTTGAGAGGGAGTATATTTTTTATAAAACAGTACTTCCAGTGTGATTACATTCAATTGAAAGAGTATTTTGAGAGGGTGTGTATTTTTTATAAAAGAGTACTTCTAGTTTGATTATATTCAACATAAAGAGTACCTTGAGAGGCAGTATATTTCTTATAAAAGTGTACTTTGAGTGTGATTATATTCAAAATAAAGAGTACTTTGAGAGGGAGTATTTTTTTTTTATAAAAGAGTACTTTGAGTGTGATTATATTCAATACAAAAGAGTATTTTGAGAGGGAGTGTATTTTTTAAAAAAGAGTAGTCCGAGTGTGATTATATTCAATTTAAAAGAGTACTTTGAGAGGGAGTATATTTTTTATAAAAGAGTACTTTGAGTGTGATTATATTCAACATAAATGAGTACTTTGAGAGGGAGTATATTTTTTATAAAAGAGCACTTCCAGTGTGATTGTATTCAATATATAAGAGTACTTTGAGAGGGAGCATGATTTTTATAAATGAGTATATCCAGTGTGATTATATTCAATATAAAAGAGTACTTTGAGAGGGAATATATTTTTTATAAAAGATTACTTTTAGTGTGATTATATTCAGTATAAAAGAGTACTTTGAGAGGGCATATATTTTTTATAAAAGAGGACTTTGAGTGTGATTATATTCAAAATAAAAGAGTACTTTGAGAGGGTTTATATTTTTTAAACATTTGTACTTTGAGTGTGATTATATTCAATAAAACAGAGTATTTTGAGAGGGAGTATATTTTTTATAAAAGAATACATGGAGTGTGATTATATTCAATATAAAATAGTACTTTGAGAGGGAGTATATTTTTTATAAAAGAGTACTTTTAGTGGGATTATTTTCAATATAAAAGAGTAGTTTGAGAGGGAGTATATTTTTCTTAAGAGACTAATTTGAGTGTGATAATATTCAGTATAAAAGAGTACATTGAGAGGGAGAATATTTTGTATGAAAGAGTAGTTCTGGTGTGATTATATAAAATATAAAAGAGTACTTTGAGAAGTAGTATATTTTTTATAAAAGAGTGCTTTGAGTGGGATTATATTCAATATAAAAGAGTACTTTGAGAGGGGGTATATTTTTTATAAAAGAGTACTTCCAATGTGATTATATTAAAAAAAAAAGAATACTTTGAGGGGGAGTATATTTTTTATAAAAGAGTACTTTTAGTGTTATTATATTCAATATAAAAGAGTAATTTGAGAAAGAGTATATTTTTTATAAAAGAGTACTTCCAGTGTGATTATATTCAATATAAACGAGTATTTTGAGAGGAAGTATATTTTTTATAAAAGACCACTTCCAGTGTGATTATATTCAATATTAAAGAGTACTTGGAGAGGGAGTATATTTTTTATAAAAGAGGACTTTGAGTGTGATTATATTCAGAATGAAAGAGTAGTTTGAGAGGGTTTATATTTTTAAAAAAATTGTACATTGAGTGTAATTATATTAAATATAAAAGAGTACTTTGGGAGGGAGTACATTTTTTATAAAAGAGTACATCCAGTGTGATTATATAAAATATGAAAGAGTACTTTGAGAGGTGGTATATTTTTTATAAAAGAGTACTTTGTGTATGATTACATTCAATATATAAGAGTACTTTGTGAGGGAGTTTATTTTTTATAAAAGAGTACGACCAGTGTGATTATATTAAAATAAAAAGAGTACTTTGAGAGGGAGTACATTTTTTATAAAAGAGTACTTTGAGTGTGATTATATTCAACATAAGTGAGTACTTTGATAGGGAGTATATTTTTAATAAAAGAGTACTTCCAGTGTGATTATATTTAATATAAAAGAGAACTTTGAGAGGGAGTATATTTTTTATAAAAGAGGACTTTGAGTGTGATTATATTCAAAATAAATGAATACTTTGAGAGGGTTTATATTTTTTAAAAATTTGTACTTTGGGTGTGATTATAGTCAATAAAAAAGAGTACTTTGAGAGGGAGTATATTTTTCATAAAAGAATACATTGAGTGTAATTATATTCAATATAAAAGAGTACATTGAGAGGGAGTATATTTTTTATAAATGAGTACTTTGAGTGTGATTATATTCAATGTAAAAGATTACTTTGAGAGGGAGTATATTTTTTATAAAAGAGTGCTTTGAGCGTGATTATAGTCAACATAAAATAGTACCTTGAGAGGGAGTATATTTTTTATAAAAGGATACATCCTGTGTGATTATATTCAATATTAAAGAGTAATTTGAGAGGGAGTATATTTTTTATAAAAGAGTACTTCCATTGTGAATATATTCAATATAAAAGAATATTTTGAGAGAGAGTATATTTTTTATAAAAGTGTACTTCCAGTGTGATTATATTCGATATAAAAGAGCACTATGAGAGGGAGTATATTTTTTATAAAAGAGTACTTTGAGTGTGATTATATTCAATATAAAAGAGTATTTTGAGAGGGAGTATATTTTTTATAAGAGACTAATTTGAGTGTGATTATATTCAGTATAAAAGAGTACATTGTGAGGGAGTATATTTTTTATAAAACAGTAGTTCCAGTGTGATTATATAAAACATAATAGAATAGTTTGAGAGGGAGTATATTTTTTATAAAAGAGCACATCCAGTGTGATTGTATTCAGTATAAAAGAGTACTTTGAGAGGGAGTATAATTTTTATAAATGAGTATTTCCAGTGTGATTATATTCAATATAAAAGAGTACATTGAGAGGGAGTATATTTTTTATAAAAGAGTATGTTGAGTGTGATTATGTTCAATGTAAATGATTAATTTGAGAGGGAGTATATTTTTTATAAAAGAGTATTTCCAGCGTGAATATATTCAATATAAAAGAATATTCTTAGTGTGAGTATATTTTTTATAAAAGTGTACTTCCAGTGTGATTATATTCTATATAAAAGAGCACTATGAGAGGGAGTATGTTTTTTATAAAAGAGTACTTTGAGTGTGATTATATTCAGCATAAAATAGTATTTTGAGAGGGAGTATATTTTTTATAAAAGAGTACTTCCAGTGTGATTATATTCAATGTAAAAGAGTATTTTGATAGGGAGTATATTTTTTATAAAAGAGTAATTACAGTGTGATTATATTCAACATAAAATAGTACTTTGAGAGGGAGTATATTTTTTATAAAAGAGTACATCCAGTGTGATTATACTCAATATTAAAGAGTAATTTGAGAGGGAGTATATTTTTTATAAAAGAGTACTTCCAGTGTGATTATTTCAATATAAAAGAGCACTTTGAGAGGGAGTATATTTTTTATGAAAGAGTACTTTGAGTGTGATTATATTCAATATAAAAGAGTATTTTGAGAGGGAGTGTATTTTTTATAAAAGAGTAGTTAGAGTGTGATTATATTAAATATAAAAGAGTACTTTGAGAGGGAGTATATTTTTTTATAAAAGAGTGTTTGAGTGTGATTATATTCAATGTAAAAGATTACTTTGAGAGGGAGTATATATTTTATAAAAGAGTACTTCCAGTGTGATTATATTAAACATAAAATAGTACTGTGAGAGGGAGTATATTTTTTATAAAAGAGTACATCCTGTGTGATTATATTCAATATTAAAGAGTAATTTGAGAGGGAGTATATTTTTTTAAAAGAGTACTTCCAGTGTGAATATATTCAATATAAAAGAATATTTTGAGAGTGAGTATATTTTTTTTAAAACTGTACTTCCAGTGTGATTATATTCGATATAAAAGAGCACTATGAGAGGGAGTATATTTTTTATAAAAGAGTACTTTGAGTGTGATTATATTCAATATAAAAGTGTACATAAAGAGGGAGTATATTTTTTATAAGAGACTAATTTGAGTGTGATTATATTCAGTATAAAAGAGTACATTGTGAGGGAGTATATTTTTTATAAAACAGTAGATCAGGTGTGATTACATAAAATATAATTTAATAGTTTGAGAGGGAGTATATTTTTTATAAAACAGTACTATGAGTGTGATTATATTCAACATAAAAGAGTACTTTGAGATGGATTATATTTTTTATAAAAGTGTACTTCCAGTGTGATTATATTTAAAATAAAAGAGTACTTTCAGAGGGAGTATATTTTTTATAAAAGATTACTTTGAGTGTGATTATATTCAACATAAATGAGTACTTTGAGAGGGATTATGTTTTTTATAAAGGAGCACTTCCAGTGTGATTGTATTCAATATAAAAGAGTACTTTGAGAGGGAGTATAATTTTTATAAATGAGTGTTTCCAGTGTGATCATATTCAATATAAAAGAGTACATTGAGAGGGAGTATATTTTTTATAAAAGAGTACTTCCAGTGTGATTATATTTCATATAAAAGAGTACTTTGAGAGGGAGTATATTTTTTTATAAAAGAGTAGTTTGAGTGTGATTATATTCAATATAAAAGAGTATTTTGAGAGGGAGTATATTTTTTAAAAATGAGTACTTCGAGTGTGATTATATTCAATTTAAAAGAGTACTTTGAGAGGGAGTATATTTTTTATAAGAGTCTAATTTTAGTGTGATTATATTCAGTATAAAGAGTATATTGTGAGGGAGTATATTTTTTATAAAAGAGCACTTCCAGTGTGATTGTATTCAATATAGCTATTTTTGTTCACAGAGACATGACAGTCTAGGTAAAAAATCTGAAAGAATAAAAATTAAAACTCCTGTAACTAATAAGTGAAATAGCAAGGCTGCAGGATACCAGGTTAATATACAAATTAATATCAATTACCAGTAATAAACAAGTGTAATTTGAAATTAAAAACACAATACTATTTACATCAGAACCCCCCATAAAATTTTTTCACCAAATGAAGAAATGTATCTTCAAATGAAATACATCTTCATTTGATGGGTGAACTCAATAGATCAGATTAAATATATCTTCAGCAAAGAAGGAATACAGATGGCAAATAGGCATGTGAAAAGATGTTCCTCATCATATATCATTAGGGAAATGCAAATTAAAACCACAAGATACTACTATACACCTATTAGAATGGTCAAAATCCAGAACACTGACAACACCAAGTGCTGACAAGGATGTGAAGCACAAGAACTCTCATTCATTGCTAGTGGAAGTGCAAAACAGTACAGCCATTTTGGAAATCCGTTTGGTGGATTCTTATCAAACTAAACCTACACTTACCATGTAATACAGCAATCATCGTCCTTGTTATGCACCCAAATGAATTGAAAATTTATGTCCCTACAAAAACCTGCACATGGTTGTTTATAGTAGCTTTATTTATAATTGCCAAAACATGGAAGCAACCAAGATGTCCTTCAGTAGGTGAATAGATAAACTGTGGCACATTCAGACAATGGGATATTATTTAGCTTCAGTGCTAAAGAGAAATGTATCAAGACATTAAAAGATATAGAGGAGACCTATGCATATTACTTAGTGAAATAATCCAGTCTGAAAAGGCTATATTCACCGTAATCTCAACTATATAACACTTTGGAAAAGGCAATATTACGGAGACAGTAAAAAGATCAGTGATTGCCGGGGGTTGTTTTGGGGTGATGAGGAGCAAAAATGGATAAATAGGTGGAGCGCAGATTATTCTAACAGTAAAACTACTCTGTGTGATACTATAATGCTGGATTCATGTCATTATACATTTGTCCAAAACAATGAATGTGCAGCACCAGGAGTGGACCCTCATCTAAACTACGGACTTTGGGTAATAATAATGTGTCATTGCACATTCATCAATTATAGCGAATATACCAACGCTGTGCATTGTGGGGAGGGGGAAGGGAGTATATGGGATATCGCCATAACTTCCTCTCAATTTTGCTGTGAACCTAAACTGTTCTAGAAAAAAAATGTTTAAAAAAAAACCAAAAAACAAAAAAACAAGTGGCAGGCCAGGTTTGGTCCAGAGACGTCATTCTTTGCTGCCCTACAGCCTACAGGGTCTCAGTGCTGGACTGAACTCATGGGAAACTACCAGGCACATACACTGCTCCCCCGAGCAGATGTCAGAGCAGTTAATGGGGGAATTACAAATCTATCTGACTTCTCCATGTTTTTCTCCAGAGACAATATCCGACTGAAGCCAGTTTACAGTCTCTCAATGAAGGGTGATGGCAGGCTTTTGGTTTTGTTTTGGTTTTTGTACTAACTTTCATGCCTCAGCGATCTGTGGCAATCCAAGCACCTATTAAAACAACTCTGCTGTTCCTGCCACCACTGAGGTTCATTCCTGATGAAATTGTGGTCCTTCAATGACCACCCAGCTGTGGGGTCTTTGCTGCTAAAGAGAAATGAGACACCATGAAACACTCAAGAGTGTGGGCAGGAAGGGAGGTCTTCAAAACCAGCAAGAAAAATAACCACTGGAGCTTCCCTTCCACAGGAAGGAGTACAAATGACTGATGAGGGGTGTGAACGCGTGGCAGGCTGAGACTAGAGGAAAAGGATCTCTGTTTAATATTTCCATGGTAAATGGTGTATAATTGTTTCAGCACAAGACAAATATAACTGAAAGGACCAAGCTTGGATTTGTTTTAACAGGCAGGTTCGTGGGGAGGAAAAACATCAGCCGAGGGTATAGAAAGGAAAAAAAAAGAAATTTATTTACAAAATATAGATAGATAGATAGATAGATAGATAGATACAATACCATCCACAGCAACACCGGCATAGGAATCAGCACGGGTAATCACAGCAACACTGGCAAAAGAATCAGCACGGGTAATTGCAACCACACTGGACTCAGCATGGGTATTCGCAAAGTCAACCTGGAAGCTTTGTTTTTCTTCTTCTCTCTCTTCTACATAACACTGGACTGTTTGTTTTATACTGTATTAGCACTAGACTATTTTTATACTGTACTAAAAAAAGACATTTATTTCTTTTATACTGTGCTAAAAAAAGTTTATTTACAGTCTATGTAAGAATATGCTGACTCCGTCTTCATTATGTAACTACATCCTTGAAGTTATTTATTAAAGAGCAGACATGGGAATTGGCCAGATTCCCGTGCCTTGTTTATTTAAGTACATCTAGGAACTTTCTGAGCTCTGAAAGCCCCCAGACAGTTCAAGGAAATGAAGATTATGAGGAGTCTGTGCAAAGCCTTATAAACAATCTAGTTAACCCTTACGTTTAGGTCCTAAGGCTTTCACAGAGGAAGTATGATCTTCATTTACACTTTATGTATATGAGTTGGACGATATATATTGGGTAGTGATAACAGAGCAACAAGAAGGCAAGCAACATATTAAAATACAACATGTTAAGAGTAGACATAAGAAATATTTGTTTCAACCAAGTAGTAGGTAATCAAGAAGTAATTTAGTTAAATAAGTTCCATCCTTCTCTATTTTGTTTAATTTCTTGCATTAATTGCTTAAGCTTGTTAATTTTATCCTGTATTTTTTGACTATTATCAGTTAAGTTAAAACAACACATGCCTTTGATTTTCTCACATCCTTGGTGATGGAATAAGTAATTAATGGCGGCTCTATTGTCTAAAATAGCTTGTCGTAAGTTGTGTTGTTTATTATTTAATAGAGCTAATGCTTGAGAGGTTTGATTTAAAGTTTTTGCCATATTACATCCTAGGTGTTGTAACTGCCTTTGATTTATAGGCCCAAAGAAAAGTGTACCAATTACACTAGCAATCATTGCTGCTCCTTCTGCTTCCGATAGGAAGGTTACTTGATCATTACAAGTTTCTTGATCTATAGGTACAGATCGGCGGGTTCTACTACTATTATGTTTAAGCTGTACAATGCTATCCTGAGTAGGGAGAAATACAGTGATAAGCAACATTTAGTATTGGTTGTGACATTAGCTGGAATATAATTGTAAGTATAGCTATTACAAGTGAAAAACCATCCAGTGGGTAAGGTTACATATCCTTTAACAGATGGGTAATTTTGAGTAGTATTACACAAAAGAGTGCCAGGTATAGATTTACACTGAGTAGTACAATTAACAAAGTTTACACAAGTGTCATTAGGGGTAATAATTGTTTTAGGAGTACATAACTGCAAATAGTTTACAGGTAATGTATATGAAGATTTTCCCCAATTAGCTAAATCATCATAGGATATAGTCTTGTCAGGGAAATTTGCAAGGAAAGTCATTTCTTTAATATCTTTGGCAGGTTTACATACTGGTCGAAGACAGTTTCTCAACATATAATGGTGGTGATGGTCTTGTTCCGGGCAGAAAGAAGTAACATTTAACACCCGCGCTAGTGAGAGCCAGAAGTTTTCTTCCTGACTTGGAGATGATATCAGGGCAATGGCGAGGTGTACAGTTATCAGGATTATGAACATCTGTAAAGAAAGCTCTTTGCTGGGCCCACTTGTACATGGCGTTTGCTCCACAGTGACCTGTGTGTTCATGTATCCATTTGGCACATGTTAGATGATCTTCAGCATGGGTATTGGAATTAATTTTAGTTAAATCAACCTTTTTATTGTGTAATTTTTTAACAGAATCTGAAGAGGTGTGAGCATCTACATGAAAAACAGAAACATTAGTATATTATAAAACAATCTATATATTTTGCCATATTTCTGCTCCCCATAATGATTTGTCTCGAATTTTCCACCCATCATGTTCCCATTGTGTCTGGATCCCAATCAGCCTTAGCGGTAGCAATGACTGTATGAACCTTCTCAGCATTTACCTTTTTCTTCCTTTTACGATATTTGTACTGAGCACAATGCACTGCAGTTTTTTCAGCTACCCCCTGATATGTTTTGACCTGATCTCCCAAAACAAAGTTTTGACATTGTAACATAGACAATTTACTTTGTAAATCTGCCAACTCTTTTTCCAGCTGCAATTTTTCTTGCATAACCTTCTGTCTGCCTATATATTGCTTTCGATATGCAGATAACAAGATCCAACCTCGGTGACTTACAGCTGCTATTTCTTTTCCTTTCTCCACTGGAACCAACTCTAACGTTTCACACACCTGCATAGGGTTAGCAGATCGCAAACGACCATCCCAATTCTCACTCAATCCTGTCCCACAAGCCCAAATACGAGCTACTGATGAGAAGGTGGGATCATCCCACCCTGGAATATCACAAGTTACAGCTTTAATTTCTCACTTAAAAAGAGGCATGTTGCTTTCCCTTCTCCCCGAATCCTGCCGACTATGCCAATTTGTTTCAGCACAAGACAAATATAACTGAAAAGACCAAGCTTGGATTTGTTTTAACAGGCAGGTTCGTGGGGAGGAAAAACATCAGCCGAGGGTATAGAAAGGAAAAAAAAAGAAATTTATTTACAAAATATATAGATAGATAGATAGATAGATAGATAGATAGATAGATAGATAGATAGATAGATACAATACCATCCACAGCAACACCGGCATAGGAATCAGCACGGGTAATCACAGCAACACCGGCAAAAGAATCAGCACGGGTAATTGCAACCACACCGGAATCAGCACGGGTATTCGCAAAGTCAACCTGGAAGCTTTCTGTTCTTCTTCTCTCTCTTCTTCTACATAACACTGGACTGTTTGTTTTATACTGTATTAGCACTAGACTATTTTTATACTGTACTAAAAAAAGATTTATTTCTTTTATACTGTGCTAAAAAATGTTTATTTACAGTCTATGTAAGAATATGCTGACTCCGTCTTCATTATGTAACTACATCCTTGAAGTTATTTATTAAAGAGCAGACACGGGAATTGGCCAGATTCCCGTGCCTTGTTTCTTTAAGTACATCTGGGAACTTTCTGAGCTCTGAAAGCCCCCAGACAATTCAAGGAAATGAAGATTATGAGGAGTCTGTGCAAAGCCTTATAAACAATCTACTTAACCCTTACAATAATCCAGAGATCACTACTTCCAAAGTCAAATTTCACTAGAAAGCCAGCTTTCTGTGCAGTTATCACAGAGATCTGTGTGAGATCCTCATCATAGCTTTGTTTACAAACATAAATTTGACTTTTGCAAAGAATACAGCAAATATGAGGTTGATCTTTTGGGTTACTGAAAAATGGTTTTCTCACAAAATTTGGAAGGTCTACAGACAATGAGATAAAGGAATTTTCTGAGGGCCAGACACCCCCATGAGGATGAGTCAGGGCTCCTGGCATCCACCGAGGAAAGGCTAAGGTATCTTGCTGAGATTTCTGCAGATTCCATGTCTGGAGCTTGCTCCAGTGGCTCCTCTCCAAGTGTAAAGCCCAACTTGGACTTTATTTTACTTCTCAGTAGCCAAGTTTCTTTTTTATTTTTTTATTTCATTTTTATTTTTTAGATGGAGTCTTGCTCTGTTGCCCAGGCTGGAGTGCAGTGGCGCCATCACAGCTCACTGCAATCTCTGCCTCCATGTTCAAGTGATTCTCCTGCCTCAGACTCCCCAGTAGCTGGTATTACAGGTGCACACAAGTAATGTTAAAAAAAAAAAAATACATTTTTGTATTTTTAGTAGAGACAGGGTTTCACTGTGTTGGTCAGGCTGGTCTTGAACTTCCAGCCTCAGGTGACCCACCCACTTTGGCCTCCCAAAGTGCTGGGATTACAGGCATGAGCCCTTCCAAATATAATCTCCAAACTCAATAATTACATTGCCTAGTTGGAAGGAAGCAGGCTCACATTTTTTTTTTTAATAGAGATGGTGTTCTCACTATTTTTTAAAAAAGTGCCTAAGCTGTGGCAATAAGTTGAAAATAGTGATTTTCCTGCAAAGGAGACCTGGAGAGGAAGTTTAAAATGCAAAAGATAATGTAACAGAAATAAAGGTTGCAAAAGGGGCCTCAGGTATTTTAGGACCAATGCTATGTCAGTCTGGAGATGCCTGAACAGAACTGTGTGTGCTCTATAGCTCTGAGGACTGAAAAGAGACAAAGCAAGGCCCCTAACACTTAAGATATTATAGGCACAGGAATACTGAATGACAGCTAAAGTCCCTTATCTTATATGAGGCAAAATCTGGAATTGACAATGTATATAACCACTATGTGTCACAAACTTAGATATAATTAGGTTTTTCTAATACTCTGCAGTTTTTAATGTCTATTTAAATATTTTGTCAGAGTTTTAAAGAATAATTGTACTTAAAAATAAAATAGTAATATCTCATTTAAAACTAAATGCTTAATTTATAGGCAAAAATCATCTATAATGATTCAGAGATCCAAGTAGAAGAAGATGCCTTAATTTTGATATAATTCTAAAAGAATAATTATACTATACCAAATGGAATTTATTGAATGCAGAAATGCTTTCATATTGAAATTAAAATAGGAGACGCTTTTTAAATGTTAACCAAGGAGCGCACAGTGAAATGACTGTGTCCAATGCTGCAGATATGAAACATAAATGAGATAAAATATTGCAGAATTGAAACTGAGTTACTATTAATTATAAAGAAAATCACATTGATGAGTGCAAAAATGTCAAAATTATTTCAATGTCAAAATTGCTAAAAGTGTTAAATATGTCTATTATGCAAAAGGAAAACTGGCAGAAATATTTGTTAATTTAATTAAGTTAAACAGTACCAAGTAAGTATTGAGCTTGGAAATACAATTCGAACTTTTTTGAAACTACTAAAAGTATCACAACATATGGCAATTCTGAAAACTGCTGATGCAAAAACTTAATGTAATCAAATTACCTTTCTTTGATTTTTCTAATACCAAAAAGTCTAATCATAATTTGCAAATGTCAACTCTTCTCTGTCATCACTAGATCACTGTCTCCACTAAATACAAAATATACACCAAGTAGGTATGAAACCTATACATATTTACTATTTCTGAATAGAATAGGGTAAATCAACTGGCTACATCCTATACATTATTACTGGCATTGTGAGGTATTGTAGAAATACCTCTACTAATCCTAGAAATGTTCTGACACTTGTAGGAAAGATAGAACATCTAGCAGATTAATTTCCAAATTATACTAGAGAACTTTAAGAAGACAGATGTTATGGCTTTATACATCTCAATCTGACAATGATCAACAGTGAGAATTACACAAAATTAATTTAGGAGCACTTACGGATTGGCTTATGGTCTTGGGCATCCTTTACTTCTATACAAGTTAAGCTCGTGATTCAGTAATTATTTCCATTTTCCTGCATGGCTTTGATGCTGGTCACCTTGTAGCCCAGAAAACTCCCTTTTCCAGAAAACAGTACTTACTCTGTCTACTGATCCACATACTTCCTTTTCCTTGCAGACCTGGCCTCACAGATTGAAATATAAACTACTCACCTGATTTCCTTCTACTAATGGGAGAATGGGCTCTGGTTTGTAGTCACTACAGCCAGTGAGTGTGTAGGAAGGAGGTCTGAGATGTGGGTTTGTGATCCTGTGACTTCACTTCCCCAGAAAACTACAATTATCACTTCACCTGTAGATAGAATGGCAGTACATATTTGAAGAGTTAAAGTTATTTTCAGAAAACCAATTACCAAAAACAATGACAATGTTCTAATGTGCATCTCCAGAGACATAAAAATATTTGGGAGAGGTGATAAATTTCCACAATATCTGGAAGAAAATGGGCTCCTGAAGGAAGGAAGCAGGAAATGATGAGTCTGAGACGTGAGAGACTGAAGCAAAGCATGTGTGTCTTACTGAATTCTGTGCTTCCCTGGGTTATACATCTGCTGAAAATCTAATTTTCAGCTAATCTCCAAACTATGGAGCCAAACTGTTCTTTAAACAGATGAGATCACACAAAGAGCTTGAGAAGGAGATGTCAACAGTTTACACAGCAGAGAAGAACTTAAAGTCAAACATTAATATAAAGAATAAATAGAAAACAAATTATACAATTCAATGCAAATTAATATTTAAATGTAGATAATATGTATTCTAGGAACATATATTTTATCAACATTTACCCCATAGAGACAGAGATTCTAAACTAAATATTTATAGAAGAAACAGAACATTCACTAACGACCCCTCCTATCCATAAAAATGTACTGATTTTATGGATTCCAGAAGAAAATTCTACTCATGTACTAATGAATATACCAATATATCCTAAAATTTTTAAAAGCTATAATTATTCTTCCCAATCATTTTTAGGAAGGATAAATTGATATAAGAACTGTTTGCATGAGCAATAGAATATCACAAAGAATTAAAAGGTATGAATATGAAAGTAACATTTTTACATATTAGAAACAATTGTGTTAACACATTAAAATATTATAGCATTATTAAGTGCCCTTTATGCCAGAAAGGCAAGTGAGATTCATTCTCAGGAAATTCTATAATACAATAAATTACATTAATTGAATTAATGAGAATGTCATGTGCTCATGTTCATAAATGCAAAACAGATAATGTCAAAATGTCACAGAAAATTATATTTCAAATAATGTAATCATTAAGAAATTAGCAGAAAATATTTTTAAACATAAAAATAGATTTGTAAAATGAAAAGTCGTGAAGTTACATGATTAGACAGGAAGAGTCAACATTATTAAGAAATCAAAAATACTTTTTTTTTTGAGACAGGGTCTCCCCCTCTCATCCAGGATGAAGTGTAGTGGCACAATCTCAGCTCACTGCAACCTCCACCTCTTGGGTTCAAGTGATCCTCCTACCTCAGCTCCCCAAGTAGCTGGGATCACAGTTGTGCAACACCATGCCTGGCTAATTTTTTTATTTTTTGTAGAGCCAGGATTTTGCCATGTTGTCCAGGCAGGCTGGTCTCAAACTCCTGAATTCGAGTAATCCACCTGCCTCAGCCTCCCAAAGTACTGGGATTACAGACGTGAACCACCATGCCTGGCCAAGAAATAAAAAATACTTCAATAAATAGATTTTAACTCCAACATAGCTATCATCTGTTTGTATTCTAGAGATAGAAAGTTTACTCTAAAGAAGAATAAACAAATAAAAATGTCCATGAAAAGTCTGAACAGACTGTAGACTTTGAGATTAAAATTGTGTTGTGTTAATTCATAAACAGAGTGAGAGACCAATGGAATGTAAAATTCAATAGTGGACTAATATGAAATACACTGTACAACAAATGCAGCAGTGGTGAAAGAAGCCATGCAAGCTCAGTGTGTCTCCCTGGGGACTGAAGCTCACAGACATGCAGCACAGATTCTGTCTCTCACTGTGTTTGCTCCCTGCAGGTCTGATATTCCTACATGTGCAGGAAGAATACTTTGCCTTCCTGCAAGAATATTTTTAGCTAAAATCTAATGAATGTGATTCCTACTGCCTCAATACTCATTGTAACCTGTTTTCAGAGCCCATAATATGCTTCCTGGTGAGCTGAGATGTCACTGCCATTACTAAAACTTTATTACCTGCAAGTGACCCATGTCTATGTTTGTGAATTATAGAACCAGTCAGATATTATTGTAGTAATTCTGTAGTTGGTGACTTGCCTGGTGCAGGACTATATGGAGGCTTCTTTCCTTACTAGGTCTGCAGGTGAAGAGAGTCTAAATGAAGCATTCAGAGATACTGGGATGGGCCACTCCAAGGTGTTATGCTCTCAATGTATACCCCAAACTAACACAGGCACAAAGTTCCATGTCCCTTTAGAAGAAGAAAAAATATATTTGGAAAGAATAATCATCATTGGTTGTGAAACAGAAAGTCTTCAGAGCATGTGCTAAAAAACAAACAAACACTGACAGATGTTCCATGGCTGGAATAAAAGTGTCAATAGACGCTGGTGAGGCTGGATGGAAAAGGGAACACATACAGAGTTGGTGGGAATTTAAATTAGTTCAGCCAGTGTGCAAAGCAGTTGATTTCTCAAAGAACTTAAAACAAGTACCATTTGACTCAGCAATTCCCTTACTGGTGCTGGGTATGGTGGCTCACACCTGTAATCCCAACACTTTGGGAGGCCAAGGCAGGTGGATCACCTGAGGTCAGGAGTTCAAGACCAGCCTAGCCAACATGGGAAAACCCTGTCTCTAGTATAAACATAAATATTTGCTGGGCATTGTGGAGGGGACCTGTAATCCCAGCTACTCAGAGGCAGAGGCAGGAGAATTGCTTGAACCCAGAGGAGGTTGCAGTGAGCAGAGATCATGCCACTGCACTCTAGCCTGGGAGACAGAGCAAGTCTCCATCTAAAAAAAAACAAAAGCATAATAAAAGATAAAAATTCCCATTACTGGGTACATACCCAAAAGAAAATACAACATTTTACCAAAAAGACACAATGTAAACCTGCATATGTACCCCTTCTATCTAAAATACCACTTGAAAAATATTTTAAATAAATATTTGTGAAAAATGTTATCTCACTGTAGGAATAAAGAACTTTCTAACTAACTTAAGAAGCACACAGCCAAAACTAAGGACTAGTAGCAGGGCTAAGGAAAGCCAAAAGTGTCAGCATGCTTGGCACAAGCTGATAGGTATTTGCTGAAATGACAGCTGCCCTGGGGAAATGAAAAAGTGTTATTCAGACACAATTATGGATTCTTCAATTTCTTGATTTTCCTGGGACATCTTTATCATTCTCTGACCTCCTGAGTGTGGTCAGACATCTGCCTCTTAGAGGTGACTTGTTGGCTGCAAACTGTGGCATTTATTACTGTCCTTTGCTCAAGGAAGAGGGACCTCTCTAATCCTAGAAATGTCTACATCTGATGAAAGAAATCAAGGAACTAAACAAATGAAGAGATATACCATATTCATAAACAGAAAGACTCAGTATTGTTAAGATGCCAGTTTTTCCTAATATACAGATTCAATGCAATTCCAATCAAAATGGAAGCAAATAAGTTGGAGAATATAGACAAACTAGCTCTAAAGTTTATATAACTAGGCAAGAGACCTTCAATAGCAAAGCACAATTTTGAAGAACAAAATTGGAGGACAGACTAATCAACTTCAACACTTACTATAGAGCTATGTTAATCAAGAGTGTGGTATTGATGAAAAAATAGACAAACATATTGGTGAAACAGGATAAAGTTCAGAAATAGACACATATATTCAGTTTATCTTTGAAAAGGAAATAAAGGAAACATGATGATGAAACAAATATTTTCTTTTTCAGGAAGGGGTGCTGGAAAAACTGAACATCCACATGCAAAATAATAATAATAATAATAAATCACAGACCTTACACCTTAACCGAAATTAACTCAAAATAAAGACCTAAAAATATAACAGAAAATGATAAAACTTACAGAACATGACACAGGAGAAAACAGATTATTGGGTTTGATGATGACCTTTCAAAAAAACAAGAGTTGCAGTTCATAAAAGAAGTAATTGATGAGCTAGATTTGATGAAAATGTAATTTTTCCCCCCCCCGGGGGAAGACACTAAAAAAAAAAAAAAAAAAAAAAGAAAAACAAACCACGGACTGGAAGAAAATATTTGCCAAAACCTATCTGATTAAGGGCTGTCACAGAAATATATTAATATTCTTAAAACTAAACATTAAGAAACACCTTAATTAAAAAATGAGCTAACAGGCGGGAGTGGTGGCTCACATCTGCAATCCCAGCACTTTGGGAGGGTGAGGCTGGTGGATAACTTGAGGTAAGGAATTTGAGACCAGCCTGGCCAATATGATGGAACCCTGTCTCTACTAAAAATACAAAAATTAGCTGGGCATGGTGGTGCACACCTGTGATCCCAGCTATTTGGGAGGCTAAGGCAGGAAAATCACTTGAACCTGGGAGGTGGAGGTTGCAGTGATCCAAGATCGTGCTGCTGCACTCCAACCTGGGTGATGGAGCAAGACTTTGTCTAAAAATGGAGCTAAATACATTAACCGGCACATCATCAAATAAAATATACAAATGAAAAATAAGCATATGTAATGATGCTACACAAAATATTTCCTCAGGGAAATGTAACAATGACATGCCACTGCACACCTATTAGAATGACCAAAATCCCAAATACTGACACCACCAAACACTGGCAAAAATTTGGAGAGGAACTCTCATCCAATGCTTTTGGGAATGTAAAATGGTGCTGTCATTTAAAATTTTTATTTATAATTTCAACTTTTATTACAGATTAAAATATAAACATGCAGGTTTGTCACATGGGTTAAATTACATAACACTGAGGTTAGTGGTCCCAACAATCCCATCATCCAGGAAGTAGGCATAGTACCCAACAGGTGGTTCTTCAACTCAGCTGGCCCTCCATCCTTGCCTTGTCTAGTCATCCTCAATGTCTATTCCCATCTTTATGTTCATGTGTATTCAATGTTTAGCTCCCACTAGTAAGTGAGGACATGTGTATTTGGTTTTCTGTTTTTGCAGTAGTTCACTAGGATAAGTACCTCCAGTTCCATTATGTTGCTGTAAAGAACATGATTTTATTCTTTTTATGACTACATAGTATTCCATGGGGTATATGCACCACATTTTCTTCTTTATCCAGTCTACCATTGATGGGTGCTGCCATGAACATGTATATGAATGTGCTTTTAGGGTAGACTGGTTTATATTCCTTTGGGTATATGCCTAATCATGGGATTGCTGGGTCCAGTGGTAATTCTGTCTTTAAGAAATTGCCAAACTGCTTTCCACAACAGCTGAACTAACTTACATACCCACCAGCTGTGTATGTATTTCTTTTGCTCCACAGCCTGGCCAGCATGCTATTTTTTGACTTTCGAATTATAGCCATTCTGACTGGTGTGGGATGGTATCTCCTTGTGGTTTTGATTTGCATCTCTCCACTGATTAGTGGTGTTCAGCATTTTTTTGTAAGCTTGTGGGCATTATGTATATCTTCTTTTGAAAACTGTCTGTTTATGCCCTTTGTCTACTATTTAATGAGGCTGTTTTTTGCTTGTAAATTTGTTTCTTTTAGATATGGGATAATAGACATTTGTTAGCTGCACAGTTTGCAAATGTTTTCTCCCATTTGGTTGATTGTCTGTTTACCTGTTGATAGTTTATTTTGCTATTCATAGCAAACGTTCAAAAGGGAAGCTCTTTAGTTTAATTAGGTCCAATTTGTTGACTTTAGTTTTTGTTTCAATTGCTTTTGGCATCTTCATCATGAAATCTTTGCCAGGTCCTATGTCCAGAATGATACTCCCTAAGTTATCTTTGAGGGCTTTTATAGTTTCAAGTTTTACATTTAAGTCTTTAGTCATCTTTAGCTGATTGTTGTATAAGATGTAAGGAAGGGGTCAAGTTTCAATCTTTTGCATAAGTCTAGCCAGTTATTTCAGCACCATTTACTGAATGGGAATACTTTCACCATTGCTTGTTTTTGTAGATTTTGTCAAAGACCAGATTGTTGTAGGTGTGCAGCATGATTTCTGGGCTCTCTATTCTGTTCCATCCATCAATAAATCTGTTTTTGTACCAGTAACATGCCGTTTTGGTTACTGTAGCCTTGTACTATAGTCTGAATTTGGGTTATGTGATTGTATATATACCACATTTTAAAATCCACTTATCTATTGTTGGACACCTAGATTGTTTTCATATCTTAGATACTGCAAATAATACTGCAATAAACATGGGAAGGCATACATCTTTTTCATATACTGATTTTAATTTCTTTCTGTATATTCCCAGTAGTGGAATTACTGGATCACATGACAATTCTATTTTTAGCTTTCTGAGGAAACTTTTGTTTTCCAAAATGGCTGTATCAATATACAATACCAATAATGGTGGATAACAAGTCCATTTTTTCCCTCATCTTCTCCAAAACTTATCTTTCATCTATTTGCTAATTGGCTGTCAAACAGATATGAGGTGACACCTCATAGTGGTTTTTACTTTGTATTATCTCATGATTAGAGATGTTGAGCAATTTTTCATATATCTGTTAGCCATTTGTGTGTCTTCTTTGAGAAATATATATTTAGGTCTTTGCCCTTTTGAGACAGTGTCACCCAGGAGAAAGTGCAGTGGTGTGACCAAGGCTTAATGCAGACTCAACCTACCAGGATCAATCCTCCTACTTCAGCTTCCTGAGTAGCCGAGACAAGAGTAATGTGCTTCACACTTGCCATGGTGGTTTGCTGCCTCCATCCCAACATCCCTTATATTAGGTATTTTTCCCAATGTTATCCCTTCCAAATCTCCCCACCAACCCATCCCTCTGCTAGCACACCACCCAGCAACAGACCCCATTGTATAATGTTCCCCTCCCTGTGTCCTCATGTTCTCATTGTTCAACACCTGCCTATGAGTGAGAACATGCGGTGTTTGGTTTTCTGTTCTTGTGTCAGTTTGCTGAGAATGATGGTTTCCAGATTTATACATGTCCATGCAAAGGACATGAACTCATCCTTTTTTATGGCTGCATAGTATTTCATGGTGTATATGTGCCACATTTTATTTATCCAGTCTATCATTGATGGGCATTTGGGTTGGTTCCAGGTCTTTGCTATTGTAAACAGTGCCACAATGAACATACATATGCACATGTCTTTATAATTGAACGATTTATAATCCTTTGGGTATATAATCAGTAATGAGATTGCTGGGGTATTTCTATTTCCAGATCCTTGAGGAATCACCACACTGTCTTCCACGATGGTTGAACTAATATATACTACCACCAACAGTGTAAAAGTGTTCCTATTTCTCCACATCCTCTCCAGTATTTGTTGTCTCTAGATTTTTTAATGATCGCCATTCTAACTGGCATCAAATGATATCTCAATGTGGTTTTGATTTGCATTTCTCTAATGACCAGTGATGGTGAGCATTTTTTCATGTTTACTGGCCGCATAAACATCTTCTTTTGAAAAGTGTTCATATCTTTTGCCCACTTTTTGATGGGATTGTTTGTTTTTTCTTGTAAATTTGTTTTAGTCTCCGTAGATTCTGGATGTTAGCCCTTTCTCAGATGGGTAGCTTGCAAAAGTTTTTTCCCATTCTTTTGGTTTCTGGTTCACACTAATGATTGTTTCTTTTGCTGTGCAGAAGCTCTTAAATTTGATTAGATCCCATTTGTCTATTTTGGCTTTTGTTGCCATTGCTTTTGGTGTTTTAGTCATGAAGTCCTTGCCTATGCCTATGTCCTCAATGGTATTGCCTAGGTTTTCTTCTGGGGTTTTTATGGTGTTAGGGCTTATGTTTAAACCTTTAATACATCTGGCGTTAATTTTTGTATAAGGTGTAAGGAAAGGATCCAGTTTCCGCTTTCTGCACATGGCTAGCTAGTTTTCCCAACACCATTTATTAAACAAGGAGTATTTTCAATGGAGAAAAGGCAGTCTCTTCAGCAAACAGTGTTAGAAAATCTGGATAACCACATACAGAAGAAAAAAAAATTGTCAAACATTAATTAACTGCAGATGCATCGATTTATTTCTGTGCTATCTCTCAGAAGATAGCACAGTTGGTATGTCTGTCTTGATGCTACCGCCATGGGGTTTTGATGACTAAAGCTTTGTATTGAAATCTGGTAGTGTGATGTCTTCAGCTTTAATATTTTTGGTCAAGATTTCTGGCTATCTAGAGTTTCTGTGGTTTCTTACAATTTTTTTTCTACTTCATCAGAGTGAAATTGGAATTTTAATAGAGATTGCACTGAATCTGTAATATTGCTTTTACTATACACTTTTTTAAACAATATTAATTCTTCCAGTTCATAAGCATGAGATAGAGATAACTTTTTCTTTGTTTCTGTCACATTGAATACTTTTATCATACTATAAAACTACAAACCAATATTACTGATAAACATAGATTCAAAAATCCTCACCAAAATCGTTTGAATCTGTATTCAACAGTACATTGAAAATGATCATTCTCTATGACCAAGTGGAATTTATTCCTTGGTTGCGAGGATGGTATAACATGTTAAAATCATAAGTGTTGTTTACAATTTTTTGTAATGTTTCATAGTTTTTAGTATATCTTTCACTTTCTTGATTAAATTTACTCCTAGTATCTTATTTTGTTTCACTGTATTTCTTTTTGTCAGTTTTAGTGTGTAGTAACACTTTACTGTTGCTTGTGCATCCTTGTCTTGTTCCTGATCAAGAGACACAAGAAAAGGCTTCAAATTTTCACCATTGAATATAATGGTAGCTGTAAACATGTCATATTTGGGCCTTATTGCGTTCAGAAACATTCCTACTATACCTAATTTATTAACAGTTTTTATCAAAAAATGATATTAAGTTTTGTCAGATGCTTTTCATGCATCAATTAGAATTACTGTGCTGTTTTTGTCTCTCATTCTGTAAAAATGGTAAATCACACTAACTGGTTTTAATATGTTATGTCATCCTTGCAATCCAGGAATAAATCCCATTTGGTGATAGTGAATGATCCTCTTTAATGTACTGCTGAATACAGACTCATACTATTTTGTTGAGGATTTTTGCATCTATATTTATCAGTAATATTTGAAAGGGTTTGACAACAATTGGGATTAGTTTTTCTTTAAGTATTTGGTAGAGCTTAGCTGTGGAGATATCTTTTCCTAAAATTTTCTTTGGTGGGAAATTTTATTTACTAAATCAATCTCGTTATTCTGTTAAGACCTGCACCTTCTTCATGATTCCATCTTGATAGGTAGGAAGGTATGTACATCTCGTTTGTCCAATACATTCCTGCATAATTGTTCATAGTAAGTCTCATGGGCCTTTATATTTGTCTTATCAATAATATCCCATTTTATGTTTACAATTTTATTTGAGTCTTCTCTTTTTTCATAGCCTAGCCAAGCATTCATCTATTCTGTTTACCTCTTCAAAATACTACACACATCTCAGTTCTATTGATATTTTCTATTTTTTTCTAGTCCTAATTTATTTCTGCTCTGATCTTTGTTACTTCCTTTTTTCTGCTAAATTTTGACTTAGTTTGTACCTTTTATTCTAGTTTCTTTTGGTGTAACTTTGGGTTGTTTATTTGAGATCTTGCTTTTATTGATGTAAGCATTCATCGCTATAAAATTTCCCCTTAAGAACTGCTTTTACTCGATAAAACATGTATTGAGAAGTTGTTCACACATTTTCATTTCTCTCTTTTGTAAATTTCTTATTTAATTTCTTCTTTATGCAGTTTCTGTTAGTAGTTCAGGAGCATATTGTTTAATTTCTACATATTTGTTAATGTTTTATGATTCTGTTGTGAATTTCTACCTTTATAACATTGTGGTCAGAAAAACACTTGATATAAACTCAACACTGTCAAATTTCTTATTACTTGTTTTATGGCCTAGAATATGACCTATCCTGGATAATGTTATATGTGCACATGAAAAGAATGTGCATTCTGTTTCTCTTGGATGGTATGTCCTACATGTGTTCATTAATTTCATCTAGTCTAAAATGTAGTTGCAGCTCAATGTTTCCTTATTGATTTTCTATCTGGATTATCTGTCCAGTGTTGAAAGTGGGGTACTGAATTTCTCTAGCATTATTGTGTTGCAGTCTATGTCTACCTTCACATCACTTAATGTTTCCTTTATATATTAAGATGCTCTGTTGTTGGGTACATATAGATTTACAATTGCTACATCCTGTGGCTGAATAGACTCTCTTATATCTATATAATGACATTCATAGTCTCTTTTTACAGTTTGTGACCTAAAATCAATTTAGTCTGAGATAAACATAGTTACCTCTACTCTCTGTTTTTGTTTTCATTTGCATGAAATAACTTTTTCCATTTTTCACTTTCACTCATGGATGTCATTTAGCATTAAGCAAGTCTCTCATATGCAGCGTATATTGCATATTGTTTTACGTTATTTACTAAGCCACTCCCTATCTTTTGAACTATATTAGTTTGTTCTTGCACTACTAGAAACAAATACCCAAACTGGGTACTTCATAAAGAAAAAAGGGTTAACTGGCTCATGGTTCAGCAGGCTTTAAGCATGGCTGGGGAGGCTAGATCTTAAAATTATAGTAGAAGGCAAAGAGGAAGAAGTACCTCTTACATGGCTAGAATAGGGGGAAATGAGAAAGAAGGGGGAGGTGCTACACACTTTTGTAAACAGCCAGATCTCATGAGAACTATCATAAGTAACAGCAAGGGAGAAATCCACCCCCATGATCCAACTACCTCCCTCCAGGCCCCTCTTCCA
This sequence comes from Aotus nancymaae, assembly GCF_030222135.1. NCBI lineage: Eukaryota > Metazoa > Chordata > Mammalia > Primates > Aotidae > Aotus > Aotus nancymaae. The sequence goes on from NW_026988414.1 coordinate 77,615,429, forward strand.
ACACTGAAGATAACTGATACACGAATTCAGTAAAGTTGAAGGATAACAAAATAAGCTAACAAAAGTAAGTAGTGTTTCTATGTACCAATAAACTAACTATCTGATGAAATTTTGGAAAACAATCCCAAGTACAATAGCAACAAAAGATTAAATACTTGGGTATAAATTTAACCAAAAAGATAAAAAGGCCTGTATATGAAAAACCTATAAAATACCAATGAACTACAGTTTAAAAACACAAGTAAATAAAAAGATATCCTATGTTCATGAATTGGAAGAATTAATATTGAGAACATGTACAAAAGGTAACATATTTAATGCAATCACTATCAAAATGGGATGCATGGGCTAACTGAACAGAATGGAAAACTCAGAAATAAACCCACATGCTTACAGTCAACTTATTTTTCACAAAGATGCCAAAAACACACAATGAGGAAGGGACAGTCTTTTCAATAAATGGTGTCACAAAAATGGAATATCCACCAGAAAAATAAAATTAGACCCTTAACTTACATCATATTAAAAAATCAACTCCAAATAAAGACTTAAATATGACACTTGAACTGGAAAACTATTAAAAGAAAACAGGGCTAAAGCTCCATGACATTGGTCTGAGCAATACTGTTTTTAATATAACCCTGACAGCACAGTCAACAAAAGCAAATATAAGAAAAATTTGTTGTAGCTTATGTTTTGAATTTCTGGTCATTACTTAACCTGGTCACTACTTTCCGTCACTTCATGGTTGAAAACACCAGCCAAGAGGTGCATCCACCTCCTTACCTGCAGGATCTGAAAATAACTGCCTGTTTCATCCTCTGCTTGGTGCTTTCCGGCATTCTTGGGATCTATATCCTGATGGAAATGTAATGCTCTGGAACCCTGGACATACTAGCCACATGTACATAGACTTTACTTACGGGCAGCAACACAGCTGGAAGTATAATAATCACATTTGGACAGGAATAAGTATTTTATATCTGCTTCTTAGAGATCTGGATTCTATTAAAATGGATTCATGGGTATTGGGGAATGAAAGGATGAATTGATAACAAATATTTCCCATTTCAGTAATAAATCAACTTACAAATAAAAAAAGAGGAGAGATCCAAGATGGCCATATAGGGACAGCTCTGGGGTGCAGTTCCCAGAGAGAACAACGCAGAGGTTGAGTGATCAAAACATTTCCAAGGAGTTTTTACTGCCCACAGACCAGGAGATTCCCAGGATGAAAAGCACCATGAGTTTCGGGCATGGCTGTTTCAGCTGGCACTGAGGGTCTCTGCATAAAAACTTGCACAAATCTGGGTGGCCATTTCAACTGGTGCCTGGAATGCCTGGGAGACAGAGCCACCCACTCAACTGAAAAAAATGGGTCTGAAACAGGGAGCCAGGTGATCTGGCTCAGCAGGTCCCACCCCAACAAAGACCAGCAATCTGAAATGCTCTGGATTGAGAGTTTCACAGCAAGCACAGCTGGACCCAGGATGGTCACATAGCAGCGGGGTAGAGCCCACAGCAGCTCAGCAACACCTCTTCTGGCAGACTGTGACTAGACTACCTCCTTGCTGGGCAGGGCATCAGCACATCAGGAACTTATAAATAAAGCCCCACCTTCCCAGAACAGAGCACCTAGGAAAAACAAGGTGGTTATGAGTTCTGCTGCAGCAGACTTAAATACACCTGCCCAGCAGCTCTGAAGGGAACAATGGAGCTCCCAGCTCAGCACTTGAGATCCTATAAGGGACAGATTGTCTCCATAAGCAGCTCCCTGACCCTCATATATCTAAAGAGACACCTTATAAAACAGAGCTCAGGATGACAGCTGGCAGATACCCTTCTGAGACGAAGATAACAGAAGAAGAAAATGGCAGCAACTCTTACTGTTCTGCAGCCACTGCAGATGATCCCCATGCAAGCAGGGACTGGAGTGCACCTCCAGCAGTCCTATAGCAGCGAGGCCTGACTGTTAGAAGGAAAACTAAAAAACAGAGAGAGATAACTTCAACATCAACCAAAATGACGTCCACTTAGAGAACCCTTCTGAAAATCACCAACTAAAAAGACCAAAGGTAGATAAATACAAGACGATGGGAAGGAACCAGTGCAAAAAAGATGAAAACACCAAAAACCAGAATGCCTCCCCTCCTCCAAAAGATTGCAAATCTTCACAGCAAGGGAACAAAGCTGGATGGAGAATGAGTCTGAAGAATTAACAGAAACAGGCTTCAGAAGGTGGGTAATAACAAACTTCTCTGAGCTAAAAGAACATGTTCTAACCCAATGCAAAGAAACTAAGAACTTTGAGAGAAGGTTAGACGAAATGCTAATGAGAATAAACAGCTTAGAGAAGAATATAAATGACTTGATGGAACTAAAACACAACATGAGAACTTCGCAAAGCACACACAAGTTTCAATAGCTGAATTGACCAAGCAGAAGAAAGTATATCAGGGATTGAAGATAAACTCAAGGAAATAAAATGAGAAGGCAAGATTAGACAAAAAATAGTGAAAATAAATGAACAAAGCTTCCAAGAAATATAGGATTATGTAAAAAGACCTAATCTACGTTTGACAGGTGTACCTGAGTGTGATGGAGAGAATGAATACAAGCTGGAAAACACTCTTCAGAATATTATCCAGGAGAACTTTCCCAACCAAGCAAGGCAGGCCAACATTCAAGTACAGGAAATACAGAGAACACCACAAAGATATTCCTCAAGAAGAGCAACCCCAAGGCACATAATCATCAGATCCACCAGGGTTGAAAAGAAGGAAAAAATGCTGAGGGCAGCCAGAGAGAAAGGTCTAGTTACCCACAAAGGGAAGCTCATCAGACTCACAGCAGATCTCTCAGCAGAAACCCTACAAGCCAGAAGAGAGTGGGGGCCAATATTCAACATCCTTAAAGAAAAGAACTTTCAACCTAGAATTTTATATACAGCCAAATTAAGCTTCATAAGTGAAGGAGAAATAAAATCCTTTATGAACAAGCAATTGCTCAGAAATTTTGTCAGCACCAGGCCTGCCTTACAAGAGTGCCTGAAAGAAGCACTAAACATAGAAAGGAAAAACCAGTTACCAGCCACTCCAAAAATGTACCAAATGGTAAAGAACAACAACACAATAAAGAAACTGTGTCAAATAATGGACAAAACAACCAGATAGCATTGAAATGGCAGGATCAAATTCACACATGATATTAACCTTAAATGTAAATAGGCTAAATGCCCCAATTAAAAGATATAGACTGGCAAATTGGATAAAAAGTCAAAACCCATTGGTGTGCTGTATTCAGGAAACAAATCTCACCTGCAAGGACACACATAGGCTCAAAATAAAGAGATGGAGGAACATTAACCAAACAAATGAAGAGAAAATTTAAAAAAAGGAGCTGCAATCCTAGTCTCTGATAAGATGGACTTTAAACCAACAAAGATTAAGAGAGACAAAGGGCCGGGCACGGGGGCTCACGCCTGTAATCCCAGCACTTTGGGAGGCCGAGGCAGGTGGATCACGAGGTCAAGAGATCGAGACCATCCTGGTCAACATGGTGAAACCCTGTCTCTACTAAAAATACAAAAAATTAGCTGGGCATGGTGGCGCATGCCTGTAATCCCAGCTACTCAGGAGGCTGAGGCAGGAGAATTGCCTGAACGCAGGAGGCGGAGGTTGCGGTGAGCCGAGATCGCACCATCGCACTCCAGCCTGGGTAACAAGAGCGAAACTCCATCTCCAAAAAAAAAAAAAAAGAGAGAGAGACAAAGAAGGGCATTACACAATGGTAAAAGGATCAATGCAACAAGAAGAGCTAATGACCCAAAATATATATGCACCTAATACATGAGTACCCAGATACATAAAGCAAGTTCTTAATGACTACAAAGAGATTTAGACTCCCACCCAATAACAGTGGGAGACTTTAGCACTCCTCTGTCAGTATTAGACAGATCAATGAGACAGGAAATTAACAAGGACATCCAGGGCTTCAATTCAGATCTCTACCAAGCAAACCTAAAAGACATCTACAGAACTCTCCACCCCAAGTCCACAGAATATACAGTTTTCTCAGCACCACATCTCACCTACTCTAAAACTGACCACATAATTGGAAGTAAATAACTCCTCAGGAAATGCAAAAGAACGGAAATCAAACTGTCTCTCAGACCACAGTGCAATCAAATTAGAACTCGGGATTCAGAAATTAACTCAGAACCACACAACTTCATGGAAACTGAACAACAGGCTCTTGAATGTTGACTGGATAAACAATGAAATGAAGGACAAAGTAATGATGTTCTTTGAAACCAATGAGAAAGAAGACACAACGTACCAGAATTTCTGGGACACATGTAAAGCAGTGTCTAGAGGGAAATTTATAGCAATAAACGCCCACATGAAAAGCAAGGGAAGATCTAATGTCGACACCTTATCATCAAAATTGAAACAACTAGAGGAGCAAGACAAAAAAAAAAAAAGCTGAAGAGCTAGCAGAAGAAAGGAAATAACTAAGATCAGAGCAGAACTGAAGGAGTTAGAGATACAAAAAACTCTTCAAATAATCAATAAATCTAGGAGTTGATTTTTTGAAAAGATCAACAAAATAGAGAGACCACTAGCCAGATTAATAAAAAAGAAAAGAGAGAAGAATCAAATAGATGCAATAAAAAACGATAAAGGGATGTGATATCACCACTGATTCCACAGAAATTCTATCATCAGAGATGACTACAAATAACTCTGTGCATATAAACCAGTAAACCTGGAAGAACTGGATAAATTCCTGGACACTTGCAACCTTCCAAGCCTAAACCAAGAAGAAGTAGAAACCCTGAATAGACCAATAATGAGGGCTGAAGATGAGGCAGCATTTAATAGCCTGCCAACCAAAAATAAAGCCCAGGTCCAAATGGGTTCACAGCAGAATTCTAACAGATGTACAAAGAGGAGCTGGTACCACTCCTTCTGAAACTATTCCAAAGAATACAAAAAGAGGAAATCCTTCCAAAGTCATTTTATAAGACTAACATCATCCTGATACCAAAACCTGGCAGAGACTCAACAAGAAAAGAAAACTTCAGGCCAATATCCACGATGAACATAAATGCAAAAATCTTCGGTAAAATTCTGGAAACTGATTGCAATAGCACATCAAAAAGCTTACCAATCACGATCAAGTAGGCTTCATCCCAGGGATGCAAGGTTGGCTCAACATACACAGGTCTATAAACATAATCCACCACATAAACGGAATCAAATAAAGAAACCACATGATTATCTCAATAGATGCAGAGAAGGCCTTTGACAAAATTCAACAGTCCTTTATGTTAAAAACTCTCAATAAACTAGGTATTGATGGAACATATCTCAAAATAATAGAAGCTATTTATGACAAACCCACAGCCAATATCATACTGAATGGGCAAAAACTGGAAGCATTCCCTTTGAAATCTGGCACTAGACAAGGATGCCCTCTCTTATCACTCCTATTCAATATAGTATTGGAAGTTCTAGCCAGAAATCAGGCAAGAAAAAGAAATAAAGTGTATTCAGTTAGGAAAGGGGGAAGTCAAATTGTCTCTACTTGCAGACAACATGATTGTATATTTAGAAGATCCTATTGTCTCAGCCCCAAATCTCCTTAAACTGATAAGCAACTTCAGTAAAGTCTCAGAATACAAAATCAATGTGCAAAAATCACAAGCATTCCTATACACCAATAACAGACTAAAAGAGTGCCAAATCAAGAATGAACTGCCATTCACAGTTGCTACAAAGAGAATAAAATATCTAGGAATACAACTAACAAATGATGGAAATGACCTCTTCAAGGAGAACTACGAACCATTGCTCAAGGAAATAAAAGAGGACACAAACATGAAAAAACATTCTATGCTCATGGTTAGAAAGAATCAATATAGTGAAAATGTCCATACTGCCCAAAGTAATTTATAGATTCAATGCTATCCTCATCAAGCTACCTATGACTCTCTTCACAGAACTGGAGAAAACCACCCTAAACTTCATATGGAACCAAAAGAAAGCCTGCATAGCCAAGACAATACTAAGCAAAAAGAACAAAGCTGGATACGTCACGCTTCCTGACTTCAAACTATACTACAAGGCTACAGTAATCAGAACAGCATGGTACTAGTACCAAAACAGAGATATAGAACGATGGAACAGAACCAAGGCCTTGGAGGCAATGCTGCACATCTACAACCATCTGATCGTTGACAAACCTGACAAAAACAAGCAATGGGGAAAGGATTCCCTGTTTAATAAATGGTGTTGGGAAAACTGGCTAGCTGTGTGCAGAAATGTGACCCCTTCCTGACACCTTACACTAAAATTAACTCCAGATGGATTAAAGACTTAAACGTAAGACCTAATACCATAAAAACCCTAGAAGGAAACCTAGGTAAAAACATTCAGGACATGGGCACAGGCAAGGACTTCATGACTAAAACACCAAAAGTATTGGCGACAAAAGCCAAAATAGACAAATGGGATCTAAGTAATCTCCAGAGCTTCTGCACAGCAAAATAAATAATCATTAGAGTGAACTGACAACCAACAGAATGGGAAAAAAATTTTGCAATCTACCCATCTGACAAAGAGCTAATATTCAGAATCTGCAAAGAACTAAAACAGATTTACAAGAAGAAAACAAACAAACCCATTTAAAAGTGGGTGAAGGACATGAACAGACACTTTTCAAAAGAAGATATATATGAGGCCAACAAACATATGAGAAAGAAAATGCTCTTCATCACTGGTCATTAGATAAATGCAAATCAAAACTACATTGAGCTACCATCTCATGCCAATTAGAATGGCAATCATTAAAAAATCTGGAGACAACAGATGCTGGAGAGGATGTGGAGAAATAGGAACACTTTTACACTGTTGGTGGGAGTGTAAATTAGTTCAACCATTATGGAAGACAGAGTCTCAATTCCTCAAGGATCTAGAAATAGAATTTCCATTTGACCCAGCCATCTCATTACTGGGTATATATCCAAAGGATTATAAATTGTTCTATTATAAAGACACATGCACAAGTATGTTCATTGTGGCACTGTTTACAATAGCAAAGACCCGGAACCAACCCAAATGCCCATTGATAATAGACTGGACAAGGAATATGTGGCACATATACCTCATGGAATACTTTGCAGCCATAAAAAATGATGAGTTCATGTCCTTTGTAGGGACATGGATGAATCTGGAAACCATCATTCTCAGCAAACTGACAAAAGAACAGAAAATCAAACACCGCATTTTCTCACTCATAGGGGGTGTTGAACAATGAGAACACATGGACACAGGGAGGGGAGCATCACACAATGGGGTCTGTTGGGGGGGACTAGGGGAGGGACAGTGGGGTTAGGGAGGTTGGGGAGGGATAACATGGGGAGAAATGCCAGACAGAGGTGGCGGGGGATGGAGGCAGCAAACCACATTGCCATGAATGTACCTATGCAACAATCCTGCATGATCTGCACATGTACCCCAGAACCTAAAGTACAAAATATATATATAGAAATAAAAATTTATATATATATATACACACATATATCAATATATTTGGATACTGATATAATCTCATGTACATATATCTCATATATATTGATATAATCTCATATATATATATATATATATATATATATATATATACACACACATATATATGATTATATCAATATCCAAAGATGTCATTTCTGGAAAGCTGATTTGGAAAATATGGATTAATGCCTTGACCAAAAAAAAAAACTTTTCAAATATTTCCCCCAGTCTTGACTTTGGAACCTGAACAAAGAAAAGTTTCACCTGAAGAACAGACCCTTACCCACTTAATTCAGGGAAGGTCTTCACTTGCCTTCCATCTCTCTTGTGCAGAGTCCAGAGGAGAGATCAGATGAGCTCACTGATCACTGACATATTAACCTTACTGACATGCAAACATGGAACAATGGATGTAAAATTTCCTATCCACCAAGGAAGTGACATCTCCTGGTTCTGGGAATGAGCCAGATCAATGTGGAGAGTTGATAGTGTTTCTATTCAACACTTGGGAGAAGACAGAAAGTCTTGTCAGTGGGAAGACAGAAATGCAATTGGGAATGGAGGTTGGTATGTGTTTCTCATTACTGACTGACTTTTTTCATTCATCTAGTATATGCTGAGTGTTTCCCCTAGAATAATTGACCTTTAGAAAGATGATTCCCCTCACAATTGTGTTATTTTTGTGCTGAAAAACTGATTTTGATTTGTGTTTCATATAGTGTGCATTGAAATAATGGGGGGAATCTCTGTATGAAAGGAAAACAAAGTTTTTCTTTCCTCCTCAATATTTCCAGAGACATCTGCTCAGATTATCTGAGTTTTCCCATTCATAGGATGAGTCTCCTCAATAAATTCCACAATTCTGTGTATGATCATTTAGGCATAGATCACAGTGACACTTGGAAGCATGGTATAAAAATATACATATGTCAAATAAAAATATAAACAAATGTTAAAAATGGAAAACAGATGAGTAAGGCAGGGACTAGCTTGTAGTTATGTCAACAGGGACAAACACTGCAGTTTCAGTCAAATATTTGCTATCTTTGTAGTAGAAGATTTTGACATGTAAATTCTAATTTTGTTGCTTTATAAGTAACTGTGATGCTTAATGACATGGCAGCTTTTAGTATCTTAGGCCATTTACTGAAGGCCTATTAAATCATTTCAAGGCATGTAAGCCAGTGCTTCTGAGAAAGCAGTGACATACATGCTTTCTCCTGATTTCTCCAACTATGTAAAACTTCATTAAAGCTATTCCTGAACAATATGAAGGAAGTTCCTTGAGTAACATAAATCTTCCCAATCTTTTGCCTCAGGAGAGAATGTGGATTATAGAAAAACAGTGGGTGTGAGTAAAGTGGGAAATTATTTGGGTAATGAGAATATATTTTTTCCTTTGGTCAAGGAAGGAAATCATTGAAACAAGATTGGAATACAGAAATATGATACTAACATATATGGTAAGTTCTTGAGAAAACAGGCTGATAAAACAAAATTTTAAAACACAGAAACAATAATATTAGATTTAGAACAAAGTTTATAAGAAAGTGTAAAAAAAATACATTCTTGTTCAGGATACATAAAGAACTCTTACCAATCAATAAGAAAAAGGCAATCAATTAAAACATGGTCAAAAGATAACAACCAGGTATTTCATCTAAGAAATGACAACTGGCCAGTAACCACAAGAAGATATGCTCAACATCAAAGGGAAATGCAAATCAAAACAACAATGAGGTACCACTTACCACTAGAATGCCTATAATAAAAAGATGAAAAAAAAATACTGGAAAAGATGTGGAGAAATTGGAACCCTAAACCCTGCTCGTGGAAATGTAAAATTATACAGCTGTGTTGAATAACAGCCTGACAGTTCCTTGAGATTAAACATAGTTACCATTTGACTTAGATTCCCACTTGAGTAGTTACCCAAGAGAAACATGTGTCTGCATGCATGTCCAGTGCATTATTCATAATAGTAAAAACCTGGAAACAGTCCAAATGTCCATCAACTGTTAAATAAAATGTGAGATTTCTCTGCAATAGAATATTAATCACAAATAAGAGGAAACAATCTACTGATACATGCTGTACAATACAGATGAGCGTTGAAAACATTATGCTAAGTGAAATAACCTAGACACAAAAAGCCACTATTTCATGATTTTACTTATATACTATACCTGGCATAGGTAAATTCATAGAGACAGAAAGTATAATAGAGGTTACTAGGGATAAGGAGAGGGATTATGGGAAGACATTATTTAATGCATACAGAGTTTCTGTTAGGGATTATGAAAAGTTCTAGAAATTAATAATGTTGATTGTTGTATGACATTGTAAATGTATTTAATTCCATTGAAGTATGGAGTTAAAAACTGTTAAAATGTGAAATTTTATATTATATATACTTCACCAGAACTTTAAAAAATAATTGACAATGCTTAGCATCTTTTAAACAGAAGATTTAGAATAAAAAATTTCAAGAAAAAACTGTTTAAACATTATTTTGAATTAAAAATATGAACTTAACCTTCTCCCCCAAATCAATCTTATATTAACAATATTAAAAAAAAAACCCACATATGTATTAGATGCAGAAAAAACATGAGAAAATTGAACATTTTTCATTAAAAAAATAATCTCGGTGGGGCCAGGTGTGGTGGATCACACATGTAATCCCAAGAGTTTGGGAGGTTGAGGCAGGTAAATCACCTGAGGTTGGGATTTTGAGACCATCCTGACCAACATGGAGAAACCCTGTCTCTACTAAAAAATATACAAAATTAGCTGGGCATGGTGGTGCTTGCCTGTAATCCAATCTATTCACGAGGCTAAGGCAGGAGAATTGCTTGAACCTGGGAGGCGGAGGTTGCGGTGAGCTGAGAGCGGGCCACTACACTCTAGCCTGGGCAACAAGAGTGAAACTCCATCTAAAAAAAAAAAAAAAAAAAAAAAATCTCAGCAAACTGTGAATACAGGAGAATTTCCTGAACATGTCAAAGGGCTTCTTTAAAATACCTAATGCTAACATCCTACGTAATGATGAAAGACTGAATGTTTTCCCCTAAGACCAAGAATAAGACTGGCATGTCAGCTCTTACCACTTCTGTTCAACGCTGTACTGGAAATTCGAGCCACTGTAACCACTTTTAAAAGAGAGTCAGGAGAAGGAAGAAAGGAGGGAAGGAAGAAAGGAAGAGTGGAAGAGAGGAAGGGAGGGAGGAAAATAAAATAAAAGGAATTTAGACTGAAAAGAAATGAGTAAAACTGTCTTTGTTCACAGACATAATCATCTGTGTAGAAAACCAAGTGAAATCCATTGCAATATTACTGACATCAGTAAGTGAGTTTTGCCACATTGCAGGACACATGATTGATATACAAAAATCAACTGTAATTCTATATGTTACAAATAAACTGTTAGGAATTGAAATTTTAAAAATAATACTATTTCTAATAGCATTAAAATATAAAATTCTTGGGAATATATCTGACATACTATGCAAAATATCTGTACAATGATAACCAAAAAGTACTGTGGAGAAAAATCAAAGAAGATCTAAGAAAATACCTTATTCATAGGTTGAGAGACTCAACATTATTAAGATGTTAATTCTTTCCCATGACATAATGCAATCCCAGTCCAAATCCAAGCAGGTATTTTGTAGAAACTGACAACTGATTTTAAGACTTCCATGGCATATAGATAACACAGAAATGCACAGTAACTCGGAAAAAACAAAGGAATAGATTTAGAGAGCAAATACAATGCAGTTTGAAGAATTATTACAAAGCTACAATAATCATAACAGTGTGATTTTGACATATAGATAGATCAATGGAACAGAACAGTGTCCAGAAACCAGGTATACATCACACTCACTCACACACACACACACACACACACACTCTTAAAATGTCACTGGTGAAGTGACTGCTTATGAACAGTAACTGCTTGATACATTAATCTAGGATCTGTTGGCCTTAAATCACTACCATAACCTTGAGGAGTTGATGATGTCTTTGTTTTCTGAGAACAGTTTCAGTGTGCAAGCTGATGGTTCCATAGAGATGGCAGAACAAAGTGTAGAGCCAGAAAAAAAGGGATACCCACAGACTTCTTGAGATTTTTTTTAAAGTTATAAAACATGATAAACTAATGAGGCATAAGTATACTTTTCATTATGAATGTTTATGTTTTCACATCTTTCAGTAATGTGTATAAGAAAAAGTATTTAATGCAGTATTTATTAACAAAGCAATGGAGAGGGATGACATTCACTATTTACAGTTCATTTCAGAAATCAATGATTTAAATTTAATTCATAATTTTTGGCAACATACCCTCATGTACTTCTGCAGTTATGTTCTCTTGCACACCTGCTGTATTTGAAAAAGTCAAATATTATTAATAATGTTTAAATTAAACAAGAGACATTCTCATGTAGCTCCATTGTAAGTCAAGGAGTATCTCTACTCTGGGTTGATCATCCCTAACCTGAAAATCTGAAATCCAAAATGCTCTACAATCTGAAACTTTTTGAGCACAGGCATGTTATCACAACTGGAAAGGTCCACACCTGACCTCATGTGACAGGCTGTGATGAAAACATAGTTAAAACTTTGTTACATGCAAAACGTTTTTGTAAAACATTGTACAGGCTGGGTGTGATGGCTCATGCCTATAATCTCAGCACTTTGGGAGGCCAAGGCAGGTGGATCACCTGAAGTCAACCAGCCTGGCCAACATGGTGAAACCATCTCTACTAAAAATACAAAAATTAGCCTGGTGTGGCAGCACATACCTATAGTCCCAGCTACTTGGGAGGCTGAGGCAGGAGAATTGCTTGAACCTGGGAGGCAGAGGTTGCAGTGAGCTGAGAACACACCACTGCACTCCAGCCTGGGTGACAAAGCAAGACTCTGTGCCCCACCGCACCCACTCCTCTCTTGCAAAGAAAAAAAAGAAAATGAAAGAAAAAAGAAAAAGAAAAATATCGTATAGAATTATCTTCAGGCTGTGTGCATAAGGTATATATGAAACATAAACGTATTTCATGTTTACACTTGGTACCATTCCCAAGGTATTTCACTAGGTGTATACAAATATTCCAAAATCTGGAAAAAATCCACTTTTGGTCTTCCCAATAATTTCAGGCAAGGGATATTCAATCTGTCCTACTAGAAAAATAAAATTCCTTTTCAATGTGACAGAAATTAAGAGATTGTCTTATTGAACTTCAACTTACCAGAATTTTCGGAAGCTGCTCAATTTTGTTCGCTTGCTCTTTCATTCTAATTTTTAACATGACATTTTCCAGTGTAAGCCTAAAATACATATATTTTAAAATAATTATTTACAGACATAATTTTTAAAAACAACATATAAATTCTGAAAAAATATCTGAAGAAATAATTACATAAATTCTGAGACATTTGAAAATTAGAAAATTGAGCAACTGCCATTTTTCTACCTTTGTTTTGTGGATGATGTGTAAAATTAAAAGTAAAGTAGAAAAATTATGCATTTCAAAATAGCTTACAGCTGAAATTTTTTCTTGGCTTCACATAGACATACTTATTATCTTAACTGATATAGTTCTCATACTACACTACTCATTTGCTTTATAAATACTCAAGATATTATGTGTGCTGCTTTAAATTGTACTTTTGCACGTGGTCTGGCATCTCCTCATTATATCTTAGAGTCTCTGTGAGTTGATCCTGGATTTCCTGTATCTAAAACAAAGAATTGAAAACAACCTTTAGGTGTGGAAACCAAATGCCTATCAATAGGTAAATGAATGAACAAAAGATGGTATATATAAAATACTGTTTTTAAACTATCAAAATGTATTTTATTAAAAAATGATAATAATCTAGGACAAATCAATCTATTACCTGTTTTTAACTAAATTTTATTGGAATGCAGCCACACTCCTGCAATCTGCATATTGTTTGTGGCTACATTTGTGCTGTAAGTGCAGTGTTGAGTTGTTCCAACAGGGATCTTATGGCTCACAAAGTCTCCAATAATACTACCTGGTCCTTTACAGAAAAATTTACTGACCTATGCTGTAGGATTAAAATACAATATTTTTCTTGCTTTTACTTTATATTTTATCAGATACTCAAATTGATAAATTTGGTTAAACGGGGAAAGAGAAAATTACTTTATGGTAAGCATTTATATTTTTGAATTCCAAACACCACTACCACATCAGCTATAATTTTGTTTCTTTTTTGTGTGTATGCATTTAATTTTGTTGTAGCAAGGCAACTTATACATTTTTAATATTTAAAACTAAGCATCATCTTTCCTCTCCAGGCAAACCACAAGAAAATTTAAAAATAAACGGGAACATAATTAAAATAGACAAGATCAATTTCAAATAAGATCCTACAGGTTCTGTTGATTGAGTAGCAGGGCTCACATCATCATTAGGAGAGAATTTATTTACAAGTGTCATCTTAAACGGTAGGGATGTCCATTAAACATGCCAAAGGATAAGCCATGTTATCAAAATGCCCACTTGACCCACGCAAACATCTCAAACCTACCCTTTGCTGACCTTCTATAACTCCATTTTTAAAGTTTTTTTTTTTTTTTAAACTAGAGAAAGTAGACAGACACATGTTGGCAAATGCTAACTGCTCATAGTCATATGACTCTGACTATAGCCCAATATAAAGTCAGAGCAAGGATTTTTATCAAAACAAAAATTTATTCTGTAGAATGGCCTTTCTGTACAAGTTAAACTGAAACCCATGAAATAAGTAAGCACAAGTTCTTTATTCACACAGAAAAGTAGAGATTAAAAAAAGAAAAATTTCTGAAACATTCCATTAGGAATTATCCTCTGAATTAATCTGGCTTGTATCCCCATGGCAATACAAAAATCACTAAAAATATACTGTAAGCAGAAAAAAAAATTATCTAATCTATGAGAAATGATGTGTAATTCTCAACTTTCTTAACTGGAAATATTATAAGAAAAATATTTATTATTATAAAACATAGCAGAGATTGAGAAATGAGTGCATTACAAAGATAATAAAATTAATTATAATTAAAATATGAAAAAAGCTGTCCACTAAAACTAGTATCCTACAACAGTTGATATTAACCAGCTACAGAGTAACTGTTGACATGCTAAGTTTCATACATACCTGACTTCTCATCAGTCCGAATTTCTTTTTTGTATCTCGTGTCTCATCTTCTAAAGTATTTTGACGTTGTGATGAAATCTCTAGCATACCTTCTGACAGTAATTGTTTGTTCAGGGCATCACCCAGTTCTCGTTTGAGTTTTCTCACAACTACCTGATAAGATGTTATTTTTGTTACGGATTTTACATATCACCTTATTATTAAATTGTGTTAGTAATATTTAACTCTAATGTATACACTTAGAAAAGTATCACCACACACACAGATTCTTTCTTTTTCCCCCTCATGTGTATACACTCCTGTTTATTAATGAATCCAGTTAAGGATAAAGAAGGTGTTATCTTCATGCCAAACTGCTGCTGTGTTACTCATACAACAGATTCAGTCCACTGATGAATATGCACTGAGGTTTTTAAACCTCAAAAAGAAACAGGTATGTGGGTGGGACTGGTGGTAGTGAATTTTACACTGTGCAATGTTTTCTCTCCTTTTTATAAGAAGAAGCTCAAATCAACCTCAGAGTTCCTCACATATTCAGTCACCTGCTCATATCCTTCCAACAGATTTCCATCTCAGAAGAAAAGTTACATTCCAATGGCCTTCAATGCTCTAGGTAACCTGGCTTCTACCTCCCTCCCTGATCTTGGCTGCTATGTCTCTCTTCCCTACTCCCTCCATTCCTACCACCCCTCATTAATCTGAAAATGGGGATCCAACGTGAAACTAATAAATCACAGACAGCTAAGCTTATCTTTGTACAGGACATTATATCCAAATGAGAGTCACTGAGCCTTGAAATAAAAATTATGACCACATTTTTCATTAAAAAATCGAAAGTAACTTATAAATGCTAGTGGGAAGATTAAATCAAATCTAGTTTGGTAACATTTACCACATTTTCCCCATATTATAATGTAAGAAAAACTAGATGTCTTTGAAGAATGGAAAGGTCACATCAATGTATAATTTAAGATTGAATTATTTTCAGATTTAAGTGAAATTGACATGAAAAAAAATAAAATTGACCAGGCACGGTAGCTCATGCCTGTAATCCCAGCACTTTGGGAGGCCCAGGTGGGCGGATCACTTGAGGCCGGGAGTTCAAGACCAGCCTGACCAACATGGTGAAACCCAGTCTCTACTAAAAATACAAAAATTAGCTCAGCATAGTGGCAGGTGCCTATAATCCCATCTACTCGGGAGGCTCAGGCAGGAGAATCACTTGAACCTGGAAGACAGAGGTTGCAGTGAACGAAGATCGCACCATTGCACTCCATTCTGGGCAACAGAGAGATATTATAAATAATATTATATTATTTATAAAATAATAAATAAAATTATACCAACTAAGATACATTAAAAGCTATTGAAGAAAAATAATTTTAAAATAAGGATTACACTTTTGTTCATCTGGGAAATCTGGAATTAATGGTCAAAGTAAACCAATTAATTGAATCAATTTCAAAATAACACTTTAGGTATGAATATTTCTTTATATCTGTTTTATCATAATCCTAAAATGTGGCAACATACAGACATTAAAATTATTTCAGCAGTGTTAAGACTACATTATAAATATTAGTCTATATTAACATTTTGTAACTGAAATGCTTAAAATTTCCTGAGTGTCACATTGTCACATCTCTTAGCTCTAACTTTTATTTGCTGGAAACAAGTTACGTTTTTTAAGGTGATACAGCAGATCTGTTTATCATGTATATACTTTCATATTCAACTAGATTCACTGTTTAGCCATAACCAAATATTACTTTAAATTTTACTTCAGGAAGTTTGAAAAATATGTATTTTTCTTGATACTTACTTCTTCTTCTTCTTTCTCTTTTTCATACTGACATTGCCTTTCTTTTAAAAGAGCATATTCCTCTATCAACCCCTTGTTGTTCTCTTCTAGCAGAATACAGTGCTTTCTACACTCAGCTTGAAGTTTCTCTACAGTATCTTCACATTTGGCTTGGATATTAATTATTAATTTTTCCTGATTGTCAGCTTGCTTGTGAGCATCATTAAGTTGCTGTTGATGCAATGCATTTTGGCTTTGTATCTGAAATAGTTCATCCTCTACAGATGGTTGCTTTCTCACATATTTTTCCACTATATGTTGGGCATTTTGGTATATGTGTTCAATGGCCTTCAATCGACGCGGTGTTTGGCTTATGACTCTTTGCATGTGTTCTATAGCCAACGTCTTTTTCTTGAGAGCCTCACTTTCACAATGGAGCTCAGTTTCCAGGCCACTGGATTTACTCTCAGCTTTAGAAAGTTGCTGACAAAGAATCTGAATATGAGAATTCATATTTTCTTGTAAATGACACCACTGATTTACTGTGTTCTGGAAAGCAAGCTGTAGGTCTCTTTTTGATGACTGACTTTGATCACGATCACATAGAACAGCAGTCAGTCTACAACTGTATAATTCCACCTCTGTTTCCAGTCTTTGCTTTCTTTGTTTTTCCTTCTCTAGCTCAGAATTGAGCACTGTATTCTTATCCAATGTCAGAGCATTAAGCTTTTCACTATACCAGTTTATCGTTTTTGTCAATGTTTCCTCATTCAGCTTTAGAGTCTTTTCAAGGTCTTCACTCTTTTTCTTTATAATTTCAATATCCTTGAAATACGTATTTTCATTTTCCTGGTTCTGATGTTTTATTGTGTCTATTTCTAGCCAGAGTCTGGCCATTTCATCCTGCATCAAGTGATTTTTCTGCCGCAGGTCTCTTTCTTTTTCATGAGTACGAGAACTCTAAAACAAAGAAAACTTTCAATTAGTACCCAAAAAAATGACACATTATGACTTCTTCTGAAACTAAATAAGTAATAACCCATACATTTATACAATGAAAGAATTGTCATCTGGATATCCAACTGGAAAAGAGAAGTTGAATCAAAACTTCAAACATTTTAGAGCATAAATTCTCAAAAGTTCAAAAATGTATTTCAAGACAATTAATTTTAAAAAAGGCTTTTACTGAATTTCAACAAACCCAAAGGCATAAATGATTAGTAACTATGAGTACATTTAGAAATTGGGTTTACACACTAACATCTAACCTATACTTTTCCCTATAGTGTAAGAGCCTTAGCTCTGCAGATATTTGGACAGATGAAATTTTCCAAATTCCTTTCCTTTTTCCTGCAAATATTTTATAGATAATTCTACTTTTCTTACATTTTTAGAGTCAGTTTTAAGAATGACAGGTATTGATAAATGATAAATCTAGGCATTGTACTAAGCACTTTTATATGCATACATCAATTCAGTCATTTAGTTATCACAATTCTGAAGGGAAAGTTTAAAAATACAAGAAGCTGCTGGATTTTCCCCAGGTCTTCTGACTCCTAGTGCTCCTCCACCAGATCATGGTTACTTCCATGAAGTAGATATGCAAATACAATAAAAATCTTTTCTTTCAAAACACCAAAAGTAAAGAAGATAACATTTATAAAGCTCTTCTTAGGACATCATGAGATTATGTACTATTATGATAACTTTTATTTCATTTTCACAATGCTTGAAACCATAATTAATGTGAAATAGAAAAAACTATATTGAACTATATCACTAGGAACAAATTACTTATCTATAAAATATCACTAAGTATATATCATGGAATATCATTGTTTTCCAAAGGTCTTTGAACTGAAATAAAATACTACTTTGATGCCAAGATTTACAATAAATAATTGTAGCTATAAGTGTCATTCATTTTTAAGATGAAACAAAATTTGTGGTTTTAGAACTAAATATATATTAAGTCAAAGGGATATTATAATATTAACAAAATAATATTAGAAATATAAAATTTTACCAAATGTTAATGTACCTGATATAAATTATTTCTTACAGTCTTCAATTTCATTTCCAATGATTTGAGAATCAGTTGAAGTTTTTTTGCTCCAACTTGTGTCCAATATTGCTTTTCCATTATTTCGAACTCTTCTGTACCTTTTTCATACTTTTCAGGCTTTCTTCTTTTTTCTTCTTGTTGTAAGATTAATCTGTGGTTAAATATACTTATCTTAAAATCCTTTAAAAACAAAGCACTCGTATGCTGGTTTATTTTCCTAATAAAGTGCTCATGCTCTTGAATATTTTTTCTTTCTGGTTTTCATGTTAATTTCTCACTTCAATGTCTTCCAAAGGACATATATAAATTGAAAAGTAGTAAGGAATAAACATTCTGCTAATTGATTAGCTTCTGTTACTAATAACTCTAGTAAATATTATTGAAAAGGACATTGAAAATTCTTAGGTAAAGTTGCAAGCTAAAAATTACCTTTTCTTCACACATTAATAATTACTCCTCAGTCAGAATGAATCATTTAGAGTAAGCTAATTAAAAAGAAGTTATTTTTTATAAATAAGTTGATACCTTCAGCAGAAATAAATTTTCATATTCATGAAATATTGCAGGTATCCCTAAACATGATTTACATTGTAAGATAGCACCTTCAGGTGTCTTCTTGCAACATTTATCTGCAGATAACTATCATCCAAGCCTCGGCTAAGGAATCTAAGATGTTACCCCATACCTTTTATGTTTCTTTTTTTAATAACACTTTTAACTTACCCTATTGATTATTATGTATTTTACAAACAATGTTAAAATCCATTCTCAAACAAGACAAAATTTAATATTTAAACAGTAAAGAGTAATATGTGCTTTCAGCATAGAATCTTGATTTAATTTAATCTCTGTAGCAGAGACAGATGTTGACTAAGCTAATCAGTAATCACTAAAAGTAAAATTCCATTTTACTTTTAATTCCTTGCATACTAAAAGTAAAACTAGGCCAGGCATGGTTGCTCATGCTGTCATCAGTGGATAATTTGCAGTCAGGAGTTTGAGACCAGTCTGGCCAAGGCCAGTGGATAACTTGCAGTCAGGAGTTTGAGAACAATCTGGCCAACACAGCAAAACCCTATCTCTGCTTAAAAAAAAAAATTAGCCAGGCATGGTGATGCATGCCTGTAATCCCAACTACTTGGGAGGCTGAGGCACAAGAATCACTTGAACACAGGAGCAGAGGTTGCAGTGAGCTGAGATTCCACCACTGCACTGCAACCTGGGTGACAGAGCAAAACTCTGTCTCAAAAAAATAAATAAATAAATAAAAATAAATAAAACTGAATAATTTTAGAAATAATTACTCTGGGTGGAGAAAAATATCCATGTCATACTCTGTTGAATTATAAATTAATATAAACTTTCTTAAGAACAACTTAGAAATATTCATCAAAAATCTTTTTTAAAAGCTCCTATACTCTAACCAGATAGCTCTATTTTGAAACATTTTTCCAAAGTAAATGAATAGAAATGGAGAAAATTATGGCTATGTAGGATGTTCCTTACAGCATTAATACAATAAATTAAGACCCCAATTTCAATTTATTAAATAATGAGATTGCCATAGAGTAGAAATCTATATAATCATTTAAACAATGATTTAAAGGAATATGCAATTAATTATTAGAGAAATATTCACAATTAAGAGCTTGTGATATTATACCCAAGAATTTCACATTCCACAATTTTAAGAAGTTTTTTTCTCTATTAAACCCTAGAAGGTAAGTCAACTATTATAAAAATTATCCTACATATCTTTAGTATAAACAGCTCAAATATTTCTTTAAAACTAGAATGTTTTACCTTAAATTATGGAGCTCTTGTTTCCATTCAAGTTTCTGATGCTCTGACTGTGATTCGGTTTTGTCTGTTTCAGACAGTTCCTTTTGTAGTGTACTAATCTTATTTTTCATTTTTTGAAATTTCACTGTAAGTTGTTCACAGTAATATATTTTATGTTCTACTAATATTTCATGTGCAGATACTGCATTCTTGATTTTCAATAGGCTAACAAAATCTGTAACCAAGGGAAAACAAAATAGAGATAAAATACATGAGTAGGGTTTTAGATATAAAGGACTGTGGATATCAACATGGCAATCATTCATACACTGAATGAGTATGTATATATTGACTGCCTGCAATGTGGAAATTATAGAAAGAGCTTCAGATAAAACAGACAACACGTCCGACCTTGTTTAGCTTAAAGCATAGTGAAGAACAAAGACAAAGGTGACAAATATAAATTCAGATAGCTGCTTTAAGAATACATAGTTTTATAATCACATAAGAGAATTTGACCTATAATTGCCCAAGGGAAGATTTCCCTGAGGAAGAGAAGGCTACACTGAGAAATGAAAAATGAGAAGGAAGCACTTGAGCAAAGGAGGAAGCAGAGCACTCTGGCTAGTCTGATGCATGTTCTGGAGCTCTGCTGCAATCTGCTTCCAGCCAAGAGGGAGCAACGGGTGCTGATTTTCTTTCTTACCTGAAGCCAAAAACAACCAGGCAAAATAATGAAACAATGCCTTTCAACACAGTGGACTTTGGTAATGAGGATGGTAATCACTGAAAGACAAGAAACAAATGTAGGCCTTACAAAAGTCCCAGCTTTTTGTGTGGACAGAGCTCCCAGGCCATGACAAAGGGAGAAAATCTGACACAAGATTCCCTGAGCTGTGGTGGTGACGCTAAGAGTCTGGTAAAATGAAAGCAGAGAGAAATCACAGGACAGAACACTTGAGAGGAGAAAGCAGCAGAGGAAACAAACCCTGGACATCTGCAGAGGTCCACTCTAAAGTATTTAATAGAATAATGAAAAAAATCCACATGTGCTAGGAAACTTCCTAAGACCAAGGCGGCAGGGAAAACAATAGAACAAGATTAGAAGAAACAATGTCTGCTGTTCTCGAAGCGCCCAGAAGAGGGTCCATTCCCAGGAGCCAGGTCCAAAAACTCATACTTCACAGGACAAGAAATAATCAGGAAACTCTTGCCTCAGGAGTGGCAAATTACCCAAAATCTAAAAGCAAGAAAAAAAAGAATTCTGTTTATAAGTAAATGACTGTACCCCCAAAAAACCTGCGACAATAAGTGGAGGCATGTAAGATATTTCTTTAAAAATCAAACCATACTTGCAGAAATGCCAATTGCAATGTCAGAGGTAAAAATGACAGAGGCTGAAAATAAACACAGATTAAACATCACAATCATAAATTTGACATGATGAACTATGAGAAACCTTCAAGCAACTAATATATGTCCCCAAATAGGAAGAAAGACAGAAAAGAAAACTGAAAAAAAAAAATGGCCAAAAACATTCTAAACTTGGCAAAATCCATAATCCCACAGATCCAGGAAGGAACTGTCTGGGAAAAAAAATAAAAGGGTACCACTGTCATTTTCTTATGCCATCTATGATGTGGTATAACATCACTTGAAGGCAGACTGTGATAGGTTAAAATTATATACCATAAATCTGAAATAAGCCACTAAGAGAGCAAACAGTTACATACAATCAACCAAAAAAGAAATGTGAAATTAAACTATAGAAAATAGCTGACTAATCTAAAGGAAAGCAGAAAAAGAAGAAAAGAGGAACAAATAACAGCGAGACTAACAGCAATCGAACAGCATAATGACAAAAAACGTAACTATATTGATAATCACAATATAAATGAAACTGGTTTATAAGCCTCAATTAAAAAGCAGACTGACAGACTCAATAAGAAAGCAATACCTAACTACATGCTGTCTATACGAAGTGCACTTTAATCGTAAAGACATAAATTGGCTACAAGAATAGGAAAACAATACATGCTAACACTTTTCAGAAGACTACTGAGAAGAAATGGTTGTATTAACATTAAAGTCGATTTCACAGCAAAAACATTTCCAGCAATAAATAAGGTCATGTCATAATGATAAAAGTTTCATTTAATCAAGAAGACATAATAATCCAAAATGTTTATGCCCCTAATGTCATAAGAAATTCAAAATGCAGAAGGCCAAAGTGGATAGAACTACAAAAAGAAATAGCCAATTTCTAAGTAATCTGAGGTTTCAATACCTTTTACTCAAGAAGTGATAGAACAAGGAGACAGAAAATTAGGAAGAACAGAGCAGACTTATCACCATGCTTTTCAAGTATCTATGGAACACTTATTAAAATAGACAATATTTTAGGCCATATAATAAATCTCATTAAAAAGATTTCAGTAGAAGGCCAAATAGGAACAGCTCCAGATTGCAGTTCCCAGTGAAAACGCAGAGGGTGAGTGATCACTGCATTTCCAAATGAATTTTGAATGCCCACAGACCTGGAGATTCCTGGGCCGAAAATCACCACGAGTCTCTAGCGCAGTTGTTTCAGCTGGTGCAGTGAGTTGCTGCACAGAAACTCAAAGAAATTTGGGTGCTATTTCAACTGGTGACTAGAACGCCTGAGACACAGAGTCACCCGTTCAACTGAAAAAAAGGGGGCTGAAACAGAGAGCCAGTTGATCTGGCTCAGCTGGTCCCATGCCCACAAAGACCAGCAATCTGAAACGCTCTGGATTCAGTGTTTCACAGCAAGCACAGCTGGACTGGGGATGGTCCAGCTCTGCGGGGGGAAGGGCGTCCGCCATTACCGAGAAAATCCTACATTACCAAGAATTAAATCCATTAAATCAGCCATTACAGAGACAGTCTGCCATTACTGAGGCAGACCACCATTACTGAGACAGTTCTAACTATACTCCTATAAAAAAAACTGCAAGGAAGTTCACACAGCAGCTGGGCAGGGCCATGGCAGCTCAGCAACGCCGATGCCGGCAGACTGTGACTAGGCTACCTCCTCGCTGGCCAGGTCATCTCTGAAAAAAGACAGAAGAATGTCAGGAACTTATAAATAAAGCCCCACCTTCCTGGGACAGAGCACCTGGGAAAAAAGGTGGTTATGAGTTCTGCTGCAGCAGATTTAAATGTACCTGCCCAGCAACTCTAACCAGAACAACAGAGCTCACAGCTCAGCACTTGAGCTCCTATAAGGGATAGACTGTCTCCTCAAGCAGCTCCCCGATCCCTGTATAACCAAAGAGACACCTCATAAAGGAGAGCTCAGGCTGATATCTGGCGGGTATCCTTCTGGGACAAAGATAAAAGAAGAATAGGGGCCGGGCGCGGTGGCTCATGCCTGTAATCCCAGCACTTTGGGAGGCCGAGGTGGGGGGATCATGAGGTCAAGAGATCGAGACCATCCTGGTCAACATGGTGAAACCCCCTCTCTACTAAAAATACAAAAAATTACCTGAGCATGGTGGCGTGTGCCTGTAATCCCAGCTACTCAGGAGGCTGAGGCAGGAGAATTGCCTGAACCCAGGAGGCGGAGGTTGTGGTGAGCCGAGATCTCGCCATTGCACTCCAGCCTGGGTAACAAGAGCAAAACTCCGTCTCCAAAAAAAAAAAAAACCTAGCAGCAACCCTCACTGTTCTGAAGCCACTGCAGGTGGTCCCCAAGCAAGTAGGGTCTGAAGTGGACCTCCAACAGTCCTACAGCAGGGGAGCCTGACTGTTAGAAGGAAAACTAAGAAACAGAAAGAAACAACTTCATCAGCAACAAAAATGACATCCACTCAGAGACCCCATCTGAAAGTCAACAACCACAAAGACCACAGATAGATAAATGCACAAAGATGGGAAGAAACCAGTACAAAAAGGATGAAAATACCCCAAACAAGAATGCCACTCCTCCTCCAAGAGATCGAAACTTCTCACCATCAAGGGAACAAGTCTGGATGGAGAATGAGTCTGATGAATTGACAAAAAGAAGCTTCAGAAGGTGGGTAATAACAAACATATCTGAGCTAAAAAGTCATGTTCTAACCCAGAGCAAAGAAACTAAGAAAGTTGAAACAAGGTTTGAAGAAATGCTAATGAGAATAAACAGCTTAGAGAAGAATATAAACAACTTAATGGAGCTGAAAAACACAGCACGAGAACTTCGCGAAGCATACACAAGTTTCAATAGTCGAATCGACCAAGCAGAAGAAAGGATATCAGAGATTGAAGATCAACTCAATGAAATAAAACAAGAAGGAAAGATTAGAGAAAAAAAGAGTAAAAAGAAATGAACAAAGCCTCCAAGAAATATGGGATTACGTGAAAAGACCTAATCTACGTTTGACAGGTGTACCTGAATGTGATGGGGAGAATGAATCCAAACTGGAAAACACTCTTCAGCATATTATCCAGGAGAACTTCCCCAACCTAGCAAGGCAGGCCAACATTCAAGTCCAGGAAATACAGAAAACACCACAAAGATATTCCACAAGAAGAGCAACCCCAAGGCACATAATCATCAGATTCACCAGGGCTGAAATGAAGGAAAAAGTGCTAAGGGCAGTCAGAGATAAAGGATGGGTTACACACAAAGGGAAGCCCATTAGACTCACAGTAGATCTCTCCATAGAAACCCTACAAGCCAGAAGAGAGTGGGGGCCAATATTCAACATCCTTAAAGAAAGGAACATTCAACTTAGAATTTCATATCAGCCAAACTAAGCTTCATAAGCAAAGGAGAAAGAAAATCCTTTATAAACAAGCAATTGCTCAGAGATTTCATCAGCACCAGGCCTGCTTTACAAGAGCTCCTGAAAGAAGCACTAAACTTAGAAAGGAACAACCAGTACCAGCCACTCCAAAAACATACCAAATGGAAGGAGCATCGACAAAATGAAGAAACTGCATCAACTAATGGACAAAACAACCAGCTAGCATCAAAATGGCAGGATCAAATTGAAACATAACAATATTAACCTTAAATGTAAATGGTTAAATGCCCAAATCAAAAGACACAGACTGGCAAATTGGACAAAAAGTCAAAACCTATCAGTGTGCTGTATCCAGGAAACCCATCTCACATGCAAGGATACACATAGGCTCAAAATAAAGGGATGGAGGAAGATCTACTGAGAAAATGGAGAGCAAAAAAAGCAGGAGTTCCAATCCTAGTCTCTAATAAAATAGACTTTAAACCAGCAAAGATCAAAAGAGACAAAGAAGGGCATTACATAATGGTAAAAGGATCAATAAAACAAGAATAGCTAACGATCCTAAATATATAAGTGCCCAATACAGGAGCACCCAGATACATAAAGCAAGTTCTTAATGACCTACAAAGACACTTAGACTCCCACACAATAATAGTAGGAGACTTAAACACTCCACTGTCAATATTAAACAGATCGACGAGACAGAAAATTAACAAGGATATCCAGGACTTGAACTCAGACCTGGACCAAGCAAACCTAATAGACATTTACAGAACTCTCCACCCCAAATTCAAAGAACATACATTCTTCTCAGCACCACATCACACATAAAACTGACCACATAATTGGAAGTAAATCACTCCTCAGCAAATGCAAAAGAATGGAAATCATAACAAACAGTCTCTCAGACCACAGCAAAATCAAATTAGAAGTCAGAATTCAGATACTAACTCAGAACCACACAACTTCCTGGAAGCTGAACAACTGGCTCTTGAATGTTGACTGGATAAATAATGAAATGAAGGCAGAAATAAAGATGTTTTTTGAAACCAAATGAGAACGAAGACACAATGTACCAGAATCTCTGGGGCACATTTAAAGCTGTGTCTAGAGGAAATTTTGTACCAATAAATGTCCACAAGAAAAGCAAGGAAAGATATAAAATCGACACTCTATCATCAAAATTGAAAGACCTCGAGGAGCAGTATCAAAAAAACTCAAAAGCTAGCAGAAGACAAGAAATAACTAAGATCAGAGCAAAACTGAAGGACATAGAGACACAAAAAACCCTTCAAAAAAATCAATAAATCCAGAGGCTGTTTTTTTGAAAAGATCAAAAAAATAGACAGACCACTAGTCAGATTAATAAAAAAGAAGAGAGAATAATCAAATAGATGCAATAAAAATGATAAAGGGGATATCACCAAAGATTAAACAGAAATACAAACCACCATCAGAGATTACTATATACAACTCTATGCACATAAACCAGTAACCTGGAAGAAATGGATAAATTCGTGGACACTTACACCCTTCGAAGCCTAAACCAGGAAGAAGTTGAAACCCTGAATAGACCAATAACAAGGCCTGAAGTTGAGGCAGCAATTAATAGCCTACCAACCAAAAAAAGCCCAAGTACAGATGGGTTCACAGCCAAATTCTACCAGACATGAAAAGAGGAACTGGTATCACTCCTGAAGCTAATCCAAAAAATCCAAAAAATCCAAAAAGAGGGAATCCTCCCCAAATCTTTTTATGACACCAATATCCTGATACCAAAATCTGGCAGAGACTCGACAGGAAAAGAAAACTTCAGGCCACTATCCAGGATGAACATAGATGCAAAAATCTTCAATAAAATACTGGCAAACTGATTGCAACAGCACATCCAAAAGCTTATCCATCACGATCGAGTAGGCTTCATTCTGGGGATGCAAGCCTGGTTCAACATATACAAGTCTATAAACATAATTCACCACATAAACAGAACCAAAGACAAAAACCACATGATTATTGCAATAGAGGCAGAGAAGGCTTTCGACAAAATTCAACAGCCCTTTATGCTAAAAACTCTCAATAAACTAGGTATGGACGGAACGTACCTCAAAATAATAGAAGCTGTTTATGACAAACTCACAGCCAATATCATACTGAATGGGCAAAACTAGAAGCATTCCCTTTGAAATCTGGCACTAGACAAGGATGCCTTCTCTCTCCACTCCTATGCAATATAGTATTGGAAGTTCTAGCCAGAGGAAACAGGCAAGAAAAAGAAAGTGTATTCAATTAGGAAAGGAGGAAATCAAACTGACTCTATTTGCAGATGATATGATTGTATATTTAGAAGACTCTATCATCTCAGCCCAAAATCTCCTGAAACTGATAAGCAACTTCAGTAAAGTCTCAGGATGCAAAATCAATGTGCAAAAATCACAAGCATTCCTATACACCAATAACAGACTTAAAGAGAGTCAAATCAAGAGCAAACTGCCATTCACAATTGCTACAATCTCCTTGAAGGACCTCCTCAAGGAGAACTACAAACCACTGCTCAACGAAATAAGAGAGGACACAAACAGATGGAGAAAAATTCCATGCTCATGGTTAGGAAAAATCAATATCATGAAAATGGCCATACTGCCCAAAGTAATTTATAGATTCAATACTATCCCCATCAAGCTACCAATGACCTTCTTCACAGAACTGAAAAAAACCACCTTAACCTTCATACGGAACCAAAAGAGAGCCCGCATAGCCAAGTCAATTTTAAGCAAAAAGAACAAAGCCAGAGGCATCATGCTACCTGACTTGAAACTATACTAAAAGGCTACGGTAATCAAAACAGCATGGTACTGGTATCAAAACAGAGATATAGACCAATGGAACAGAACAGAGGCCTCAGTGGCAACGCCACACATCTACAACCATCCAATCTTTCACAGACCTGAGAAAAACAAGCAATGGAGAAAGGATTCCCTGTTTAATAAATGGTATTGGGAAAATTGGGTAGCTACATGCAGAAGGCAGAAACTGGACCCCTTCCTGACACCTTATACTAAAATTAACTCCAGATGGATTAAAGACTTAAACATAAGACCTAACACCATAAAAACGCTAGAAGAAAACCAAGGCAAAACCATTCAGGACATAGGCATAGGCAAGGACGTCATGACTAAAACACCAAAAGCATTGGCAACAAAAGCCAAAAATAGACAAATGGATCTAATTAAACTCCAGAGTTTCTGCACAGTAAAAGAAACAATCATTAGAGTGAACTGGCAACCAACAGAATGGGAAAAAATTTTTGCAATCTACCCATCTGACAAAGGACTTATATCCAAAATCTACAAAGAACTAAAACAGATTTACAAGAAAACAAACAAACCTATTCAATAATGGGCAAAGGATATGAACAGACACTGTTCAAAAGAAGACATATGTGAGGCCAACAAACATATGAAAACATGCTAATCATCACTGGTCATTAGAGAAATGCAAATCAAAACTACATTGAGATACCATCTCATGCCAGTTAGAATGGCAATCATTTAAAAATCTGGAGACAGACGCTGGAGAGGATGTGGAGAAATAGGAACACTTTTACACTGTTGGTGGAAGTGTAAATTAGTTCAACCATTGTGGAAGACAATGTGGCGATTCCTCAAGGACCTAGAAATAGAAATTCCATTTTACCCAGCAATCCCATTACTGAGTATATATCCAAACGATTATAAATCATTCTATTATAAGGACACATGCACACAAATGTTCATTGCAGCACTGTTTACAATAGCAAAGACTTGGAACCAACCCAAATGCCCATCGATGATAGACTGGACAGGGAAAATGTCCAGGACCATGGAATACTATGGAATACACCATGGAATACTATGCAGCCATAAAAAATGATGAGTTCATGTCCTTTGACGGGACATGGATGAATCTGATTTTTTAAAAAGGAAAAACTCTCAGGAAAGTAAGAATCCAGGGACCTTCATCAGCATGATAAAGAGCATCTATGATGAACCCACAGCTAACATGCGTCATGGTGAAAAACTGAATATGTTCCCCAGAAGATGAAGAACACAAGAATGTTTGCTTTCACTGCTTTTATGTTGCATTGTTCTGAAGATTCTGGCTAGTTTAGTTAGGCAAGAAAAAGAAAAGTCATCCCAGTTGAAAAAATAAATAAATCTGTCTTTATACACAACCATGATCACACAATAGGTTTGGGTAAATTCTAACCTATGGGCCAGCTTCTTGTCTTTGTCAATGATCACAGCTGTGTTCATTAATGTACAGGTTGTCTATGGATGCTCTCATACTACAATAGCAGAGTCAAACAGCTAAAACAGAGACCCCTTTTTCCACAAGTCTTTAATAAGAAACTACTTTAAGAAAAAGTTTGACAGTCTTTGGTGTATATAGAAAATCTCATCAAATCTTCCAAGAATGTACCAGAACTACTCAGTGAGTTCAGTAAGATTGGACTATGTAAAATCAACATAGAAAAGTCAATTGTATTTCTATATATTAGTGAAAAACAATCGGAGTAAAAATTTTAAAATATCATTTATGACTATATCAAAATGTGAAATACAGAAACATCTGATAAAACACAAGAAGACCTATATACTAAAAACTACAAAATATTACTGAGAAAATTAACTATGACCTATATAAATGCAGACATACACTTCTTCAGGAGTAGAAAGATTCATTATTGTTAAGATGTTCATTCTCCATAAATTAATCTATAAATACAACACAATCCCAACCTAATGTCCAAAAAGCCAGGAGGCTTTTTTTTAAGTTGACAAGTCAATTCTAAAGTTCGTGTGGAAATGCAAAGGTTCTAGTACAGCCAAAACAGAACAAATAACAAAATTGGAAAACTGATTTTGAGAATTATTATAAATCAATAGTAATCAAAACAATGTGTCACTGGTACAGGATGAACATCCCTTATTCAAAATGCTTGGCACCAGAAGTATTGCAGATTTTGGATTTTGGAATATTTGCAAATATATAAAATGATACCTCTAGGAGATAGGACCCAGGTCTAAACATAAAATGTGCTTATTTTTCAAACACACCTTATACACAAAGCCTGAAGGTAATTTTATTTTATTTTAATTTTTGAGATAGTCTTGCTCTGTCACTCGAGCTGGAGTGCAGTGGTGAGATCACAGCTCATTGCAACTTTCACTTCCCAAGTTCAAGCGATTTCTTGCCTCAGCTACCTGAGTAGCTGGGATCATAGGTGTGCATCAACACGCTTAACTAATTTTTGTATTTTTAGTAGAGATGCAGTTTTGCCATGTTGGCCAGAATGATCTCAAGCTCCTGACACAAAGTAATCCTCCCGCCTCGGCCTCCCAAAGTTCTGGGATTATATGCATGAGCCACCGTGCCTAGCCTCTGAAGGTAATTTTAAATATTTTATAATTTTTTGCATGAAACAAAGTTTGTGTACATGAGCTGCTCAGATATGGGACTTTCCACTTGTGAGATCAGGTTGACAATAAAAACACTGGATTTTACAGCATTTCAGATTTGGGATTTTTGAATTAGGGATGCTCAACCTATATAAAGAAAGTCAAATACAGACAGTTTCGAACTTAAGGTGTTTTAACTTAGTAACTTTACAATGGGTTTAATGAAGTACCACTTAGCTTTTGACTGAAATCAGAAGTAACCCTACCATAATTTGAGGAGCATCTGTAAATTAATAGAATTCAATAGAGTCCACAGGCAAATAGATGACATACAGGCAACCAGTTTGTTTCTGACAAAGGCAGGACAGCAATGTAGTAGAGAAAGGATAGCCATTTCCATACATGGTGCTCAAACAACTGGCTGTTCATATCCAAAAAGTTAACTTGAATCCATATACCTCATTCTATATATAAAAATGAACTCAAAATGAAGCGTACATTTAAATGTAAGACCTAGAACTATAAAACTTCTAGAATGAAGCATAGAATAAAATTTTTGTAAAAATTTTGAGAAAATTACTTGTGCTAGGCAAAGATTTCTTAGATATGACATAAAATGCAAACTCTGTAACTAAACAGAGTTCATCAAAAGTAAAAACTTCTGCTCTTTAGAAAAGACACTATTAAGAAAATGAAGTGAAGCCACAAACTGGAAAAAATGTTCTTGTAAAGTAATAGTGTCCAGAACTCTTAAAATTCAACAAGCAAGAAAACATCCACCTAATATTGTAAATGGAAAAAGATATGAAAACACAGTTCACCAAAGAGGATGTACAGATGGCAAATAAAACATGGAAAGATGTTCAATATGTTTATTAGTCATTAGGATCATGCACAAAATCCACACCCATGAGAATGCTACAGATAAATACTGCAATACTTAGTGTGACAACACAGCAACTGAAACTGTCCTATTCTGTTGATGGCAATGGAAAATGGTACACGTTTCGGAAAACAATTTAGCAGTTTTTCTAAAAAGGGAACATAAAGCAGCACAGGACACTTTCATGGGTGATGGATAAGATAACTATGTTCATTATGGTGACAGTTTCACAGGTGTATACACCTATCAAAAAACTTATTAAGTTGTACATCTTACATATGTGCACTTTAACATATATCAACTATACCCCACTAAAGCTAAAGATTGTATGAGCAAACACCTGGGGCACTGGCTGTGACATGGAGAGAAAAAAGGATATGAAATGATGCAGTATAAAGCTAGAGTGCTGACATGTCTACCTTATAGCAATGACAAGTGGCAGTTGGGTGTTAAGCAAGCAGGTAACATGATCAGATGTAAATTTTTTAAATGTATATAATTATGGTTGCAGAATAGACCATGGTTTTGGAAGGTGGAACAGTAGGGAAAAGAGTTGAAAAAGAGTTATCACATTATTCAACATACGAGATAATGACCTGACCCTGGGTAAAGGCACAGGAGAGAAGCAGAGTCAGCAAAAAGATTGGGAGTGTCATTCACACTGAGGAAAGTACAGTGGAACGATCACAGCTCTTTGGTTAAGAGTATACAAGATAGAGCAGTTCTCATTCCATATTCACAAAAAGCATGTTTCTGAGATGAACATCCCTATAACACATCAGTGATCTATGGTACAGTGTGTGCAATGTGTGCAAACATTACTGTAGGCTAGGGAAAAAGCCTTATATTTATGCATTGGTCCTACCTTTACACTCCACTCTATGTTGTTCAATGAGTAACATAAAATTCTTATCATCAGAGTAAGGCAACTCATCATCCTCTGAGGTTGTTTCAGATGACTGAATTATGTCATCGAGGTCATCCTTGAAATGTACATGTCTTTTAACCTATAAAATAAATAACACTGTTTCAAAATGTCCCCCAAATATTTATAGCATATATTAAATGTACACCAGTGGGAATTATTCATCTTTTTTTATGAGCAAAACCAAAGTACTTCTTAAAATAGTTAATAGACTGTGGTTAAAAGGGTACCTTTATAAATGGTTACTGCTGCTTTTTCAAAGCCAATATCTTTACTACAAAAGATTTTCTGTTTTTTTAAGTGACCTTTAATAAGGGATTTTCAACAACATTCTTGACAATTTACTTTTACAATACCTTGTTCTTTTTATTAGATGTTTTCTTTGCAAGCCTAAAAGAAAAAATTACAATCAGGCAAATAGTAAATATGTAAAATACAAAGACTATAACTATTTTCTATATAAAAGCTCTATATTTATCATTTCTCTCTCCTATTCATAAAGTTTACAGGTAATATTTCACAGGTGATGTAAAATACAATCATTTTCTACAAGGGGATAAAGTAAATGGAAAGGGTAGCATTAGTTTTCTGACAGCCAAAGAAAAAGAAAAAACATATTACTTGCATTATTTGATAGAAAAAAAAAAAAAAAAATATATATATATATATATATATATATATATATACACACACACACACACACACTAGGTTTTCCTCTTGTTGCCCCTATTTACTTATTTATTTATTTATTATTTATTTTTTGAGAGAGTCTTGCTCTGTTGCCTGGGCAGAGTGCAATGGCATGATCTCGGTTCACTGCAACTTCTACTTCTAGGGTCCTGGTGATTCTCCTACCTCAGCCTCCTGAGTAGCTGGGATTACAAGTGCCTGCCACCACACCTACTTATTTTTCATTTTTCATTTTTTTGTATTTTTAGTAGAGATGGGGTTTCACCATGTTGGCCGGGCTGGTCTTGAACTCCGGAACTGAGGTGATCCACCTGCCTTGGCCTCCCAAAGTGTTAGAATTATAGGTGTGAGCCACCGCACCTGACCTTATTGTCGTTTTCTATACAAACAAGATTTAATTGGTACTAAGACTTATTTGATAAATATTACTTATGTAACAGAAACGCTTTTTAAAATTATGACATTAGTGAGCTTTTCAGGACATACTGTGCAGATACTATGTACTATTCTAAACACTGTACAAGTGTTTAAGTCACTTGAATCCTCCCAACAATTCTGTGAGGTAGATAACATACCAGGCATTTTATAAAGTAAGAAAGTAGGCATGGAAAGGCCATATAACTTGCCCAACCTCATAAAACTTGTTAGTAGCAGATTAAGCATTCAAACCCATGAACTCTGGCTCCAAAATATGTGTTTCAGGATACTCTATAATACACTATAAAAGTAATATTTATTTTCAAGTGTTTACAAGTAATATAATAGCAGATGAATTCATATTATCTTTCCATTTCTTTCTATGATTACAAATAATAATCTCTGAATCTTGAAATTTTTTAAAAATTAGATTTTATACCTATGCAGCTTTGGAAACCTGCTTTTAATAAACTGAAAATTTGGTTTCTCTAAAGAAATTCACAAAAAAAATTCATTCATCCATTCAACTATTTATTTATGCATTCAACCGAAACTTGCTGAGTGTACAAGACATGTCAAAGACACTGTTGGTCCACAGAAACATTTAATTTTTACATTTGAACAATACAGTCCAAAAGTAACAGTCTGCAATTATTTTTTCAGTAGTTTGCTTTTCTATTATTAATTAGAAAGCTTCCCCTTCCCAGCATCTGAACAACCGTAAAGGAAACATACCTGTTATTTTAGACTACCTTGGCACAGCGATTTGTGATGCTACTTTCAAAGGTACTGTGATACATACATCATCAAGGCAAATTTAAATTCTATCCAATATGACCTAGTGTTTGTATGTTTATTGTTACAGAATTTCTAAAAATATATGCATGTGAGTTTAAGTCATGATCTTCATGTACCATTACATTAAAATAGTCCATTCCTGAACCAATTCTGAAAAAAGACCACTTCTGATAAAACTAAACATGAATAGAAATTGTATGAATAATTGATTTACTATAGATATTTAAAAGATAACTTTCCAATCCTCAGACATGCAAACAAAACCAAATTCCAAAAACACATTTCTTCTCTACCGGCTCATTCTGAACACCAAACAAGAATACTCTAACAGCTTCCATTTTAAAATTGAAAAAGAAACAAGAGTCATTTGAATCTCGCATTCTTCTTCTTTTACTTGTTACCCATTTCTCTACTCCCTTTTGCAGTCAAAGTTCTCTCAAGATTTGTCTGTGCTTAGCCACTACAGTAAGGGTTCCATGGCAACCAGTTGAAACACATCGTTTTAATCAGTCTTCCAGCAGCATTGACACAGTCGAGTATTCTCTAGATTAGTCTGTCTACACTATTTTCTTTCTGGAGAAAGTAATCACTGCTAATATTCCTTTACAAGGAGGTAAGAAAATTAGTGATTTTATCCTTCTTCATCCTTAACCATTTCACTAAAACTGATACCATTATTTTTCTGGAAGACTACCAGGAAAAATTATATATGAACATGAGAAAGACATTATGGAAGAGGTAAAAGACAAGAGGAGCTCACCAGGCCAAAACAAAAACAAAAACAGTAGGAGAAATCCATTTTATATAGAGAACAGAATGTGAGCACAGGGATTAGGCACATGGCATCCAGTTGTTTCCTGGGAAGTTGAAAGGTAAAAAAAATACATGAAAGCAAACACTGAAAGAAGAATGCTACAGTAAACTTGAATGCTACGCTAAAAGGCTGGAGCTCGCTGCCTGCAAGGCAATGACTCTTAGACATGGGGTCATAGTTGGATTTGTGCCATAGTTACTGTTTTAACATGTTTCATTTAAATTAAGTTTTCAGAATACTATGAGGCACATATAGCCTGAAAGAAACTGTAAAATTACCTTAAAGGGAAAAAACACTTGCTTTTAAAATACCTATGTGTCTTTATATGTAGTTCAAAAATAGCACTATTCTGATTAGTTTGAATTTTGTTTGAAATGATTTAGAAACTTTTGTATACTTACAGTGTGGTATCTATTCCTAATATGAAAAGCTGGATTTATCAGCAGAAAATTGTAAACGTGAATAAGAATATCACTATCATGTACCTACATAAATTTAAAAAAAGGCTGAAATTTCCCATTGGAGATTATTATGTAGGAGTTCAGCCTGAGCCCCTAAAAACACAAAAAACAAAAATAAATCCATCAATTTTACCAAAAATATATGTAGATGAGTCTTCTGTTTAAGACTAAGCTTCTAAAAACTATCTTTCTCAGATAACAAACAATTTCTCTTGACTCAAACTTAAAAAATAAGTATATAATTCTGGAATATAAAATAGTGTTCATTTGAGCATAGTTGATAGAAGGCAACTTTCAAACAGAAAACATCTGATTAACATTGCCACAAACTAAGGAAAACTGACCTGTAGCCATGGTAACAGGTAGCCACCCAGAACCAATTTTTAATCTAGTCAATCAATGACCACTGGCCTCATTAACACCAACCAACGAATGTCAGCCACTTGCCTCTGAAGACATCCAGAGACAAACTCATTCCAATCAGCATGCCTGGAAGTGCCAACTAATCCACAACAGTCTTACACAGATAACCACATTACTCCAGATGATGTCAACCCAGTTATGCCTATGAGAGTCAGCCAAGCCTTCAACTTCACTATTCCACAAACCTTTTATAAGGCTTAGTAGCTGCTCCATTACAAGAGACTGTGCCTATATACACCATGGAATATTATGCAGCCATCAAAAATGATGAGTTCCCGTCCTTTGTAGGGACATGGATGAATCTGGAAACCATCATTCTCAGCAAACTGACACAAGAACACAAAATCAAACACCGCATGCTCTCACTCATAGGCGGGTGTTCAACAATGAGAACACATGGACACAGGGAGGGGAGCACTACACACTGGGGTCTGTTGGGGGGGAACAGGGGAGGGACAGTGCGGGGTGGGGAGTTGGGGAGAGATAGCATGGGGAGAAATGCCAGATATAGGTGAAGGGGAGGAAGGCAGCAAATCACACTGCCATGTGTGTACCTATGCAACAATCTTGCATGTTCTTCACATGTACCCCAAAACCTAAAATGCAATAAAAAATAAAAAAAATTTTAAAAATTAAAAAAAAAGAGACTGTGCCTGACCAGCACAGACTTACTAGAGAAAGCAATAAATCAAACTTTTTTTTTTTTGAGACAGGGTCTCGCTCTGTTGCCCAGACTGGAGTGCGGTGGCAAGATCTCGTCTCACTGCGAACTCTGCCTTCCAGGCTCAAGCAATCCTTCTGCCTCAGCCTCCCAAGAAGCTGGGATTACAGGCGCACCACTACTGACAGCTAATTTTTGTATTTTTGGTATAGATGGGATTTCACCATGTTGGCCAGACTGGTCTTGAACTTCTGACCTCAAATGATCCACCTGCCCTGGCCTCCCAAAATGCTAGGATTACAGGAGTGAGCCACCGCACCTGGCCAAATCCAACTTTTATCTGTTTATTTCAGAAGCTAAAGGCTCATAATCCTTTGAAAAGAATTTTTACATCCATTGCATTCACCACACGAATATTTTATTATTCCTGATAAAATACCAGTGAAGTTTGCAACTCCTATGATTCCTTGTACCATGATTGAAATGATCATAATTACCAGTAATAGAATGGTGAATGACCACAATACTAGACTTTTCTCCCTAATTAGAAAACTATTAATATAGAGAGTATAGCTCATTAAAAAGAGCCAAAAGAGTCCATAAAGAGCATAAAGAGCATATAATTGCCAGGTAAAATTGTCAGAATGAACCCATATCAAATGTACTTTAAGTGAGTATTAATGTTTAAAACTGTACACCAGGATAAACCAGACTAGAAAGGCAAAAGCTTAAATCAGGAAAATAAGAGGTCAGATCCTGTGCTGGCTTTTGAGTATTAGGAGAAAATTCGGCATGTATTTTGAGTGAAATGAGAAGCAATTAGAAGTTTTTAACCAAAAGAGTGACATAATCTGACATGTTTTAATAGGTTCACTGGTTAAGAATTGATGAAAACAGGATTAAACATGGAGAAACAGAAGACCAATTAGCAGTCTATTATGCTAATCTAGATGGCCGATCAGATGATAGTGGAGTTGCTTAGACATGAAAGATGTGACTGGTTTTTGGATATATTGTGAAGTTAGACCTGACGAGATCTGCTAACATCTTAGCTGTGGAGTGTCAGAGGTGGGGGTTGGGGGAGGGAGACAGAGAAAGCATGTGTGAGTCAAGGATGACAGCAGGGTTTTGGGCAGAGCATTTACAAGAGTTATGATTAATGGAACAACAAAAGACTACATGAGGGGCAGGTAGGAGGAAGACCATCTGTAGCTAGATTTTGGACCTGATAAATTTGCTGTACCCAATAGTTAATCAAGGAGAGATGTCAAGTAGACAGGTTGATAAATAGGCCTGAAATGGACTGGAGGTATAAATTTAAAAATCATTAGCATATACGAGCTAGTAAAAGTCACAAGAAAAAACCTCAAGAACTGAGCCCTGGGTCACTTCAATCTGTAAAAGGTAGAAGATGAGGAGACGTAAGCAAAACAGGCTAAGATCGATGGACTAGAAAGTCAGGAGGAAAATCTAGGTGAGTGAGTGAGATTCTGAGGGCCAGTGAAGAAAGTGTTATAGAGGAGAGAGTTTTCCATTGGGTCAAGTATTGCTGATAAGTTACATAAAGCGAGATCTAAAGGAATTATGGCTAGATGTATTACAGTGAAAAATCAGTGACAACCTTGAGAATAACAATTTTGGAGGAGTGGTGAGAGTGAAAATTATGGCAGTGAGTTAAAGAGTGAATGGAAAGGAAATTTGAGTCCATGAGTACAGACAGGTTAATTTTAAGGATATTTTCAATCATTTCATAATGATTAATAATGATTAATGATTAGTTACATAGTATGTTTTAATATCTTAAAAGCTTTTAAAAATTATACACACACACACACACACATGCACACACATACACACATATATATATGTCAAGCCAGACATATATGGCAAGTCAGACCAAAGTACTAAATAACATCATAAAATTATAGAACTAAAACACCCCTTGAACATTTCTAGATTATAAAGCTGGTTATCATTTTGGTCATGCTTATAAAGACCACAGAAAGACTAAAGGGCAGTATTTCTTACTTGAGAAAAATCACTCAACTCTGAGATATTTTAATAATATCTGACATATTAAAATAATAAATTCTATAAGATGAAAAAAGGTAAAAATTCAAATCTTATTTTGTCTACTGAATTTTATAAATTATATAATAGGAAGTCATTGTTGTAAAATACGGTGTTGTGCATACTGAAATATCTTTTGAAAGGATAATGGGATGCATTCAAAGTGCCTCAAAAGAGGAGGTTCACTGCATTAGCAGCACCTTGGTTTTAGCATAGGAGTCAGCAAATCAGTACTTGTGGGCCAAATTCAGCCCACTGCCTGTTTTTGTAAGTAAAGTTTTCTTGGAACACAGTGCTACCTATTTATCTATTGTCTATGAAAGATGTCAGAGACCTTCTTGTTCACGAAGCCTAAAGTAGTTACTCTTTACAGGAAAAAATTGGGTGAACTACTGACTTGGTAGATCAAAGATCCTTTGATATATTTTAACAAGTTTTACCAATACACTGA
The DNA here is from genome assembly GCF_030222135.1 of Aotus nancymaae. Classification (NCBI taxonomy): domain Eukaryota; kingdom Metazoa; phylum Chordata; class Mammalia; order Primates; family Aotidae; genus Aotus; species Aotus nancymaae. The sequence goes on from NW_026988414.1 coordinate 77,654,609, forward strand.
ATATTTACATGGAATATAGATCCCCATGTGAAATCCCTTGACAATATTCAGATTATCGTGAGAATCAATATTTGAGCACTCATGCATTGAGAACAAGAAACAAATGCCATAACTAGCAATTTTGTTGGTAATGCAAAGTGCCAAGGTAGTATGTAGTTTCCTTTTGCAACTCAGTAGATATTACAAGTATCAAGATACTACAATATCATATTCTGACAAAATTTACTTAAGATGTGTTATCAAACTAAATGTTTTAAATATACATTACTGATGAAGTAATCAGTATACTATAGATCCAATCTAATTTTAAAAACAGGGTTGCATACTACGTTATTTAATGGGTATGACGATTTACCTATTTCCTTATTAATGGGATTTTAGACTATCTCCAGCTTTGTGATATGATGATGCTATAATGAAAATTCTTAACATATATAAGCATGTAACATATATAAAATCCTTAACACAGATTTATTATACTTAAGATGTTTTATATTATTAAATATTGCTACTATTAAATATTGCTATAGGCTTACCTATTATACTCTTCACTCTTCTGCCTGGGAAATTGATGATTATCAGGTTTTCTGCTCCTTCTTTCTTGGATTAATTCATCATCATCACTGTCACTGTAATCGGCATGTAGGTTTCTTGACACTTCCATTTTCTTATTTCTGCATGTTTTCATTTTTTCTGCAACCTTCAATGAAAGTTTAACACTGATAACAATTGCCATTATTTTATCTAATAGAAAGAACTTTTTTGTTTTCATTCATTTTATCACTTGACTCTGTCATGATAATGGTCATTAAAATATTTTGTATTTAATTTTATCACTATATAATTATTAGCATAAATTATGTTATGATTTTTTCATCAATATTCATATAAAGTCTGAATCATTTCTGTCTGAGTGAATAAAACAAAAATTTCCACACTTTAAAAAAGGTCTCATTTGAAATTTGTGCTTTTATTCCCTCCACTCTTTGCTGTCTAATATAAATTTTCACCCCCTTGTGATGAGCAGAAATAGAGAAATAAAAGGACAAAGCCATGAAATCTGTCCCTTTCTATCTTTACCTCCTGGAGTTTACACTTAATGGCCAGATTTAGAGAATGTGGCATTGTGGGGCTTCAGGAACAGAAAGGAAAATTTCCCCTTTCTGCAATAAGCTTTCCCCACTGTCTTTCATTTTTCTTTTTTCATTTGGATGCTAGGATATCAAAAATGTGAAGGTGCTTGCTGAAAAACAGGAACCAAAATTTGAAACAACAGAAGAAGCAGAGTGAAACCACTGAGATGCTGGATAGAGTTCTGGAAAATGAGATGCTTGCTGCTGTGCAGAGAGAAGGCGAGTCGTGAAAAGAAAATACTGAAGAACAGGATCTCAAGATGAGTAAAAAGCCCCCAAATCACCCTGGAATCACTTTTGAGATTGGTGCTCATTTGGAGGCACTGCACTACTTAAAAAAAATGGTTTTCATCTGTTAAATGTACACTATGTCTTCTATGCCTTTGACGATTACCAAAATCAAATGAGAAAACATAGAGAAAAACAGTCAGCACTCAGTATCCATCACGAATTGAAAAAATCGACTATGAGGAGGGCAAGATGTTGGTCTATTTTAAGCGCTGGAGTCATCATTATGATGAGTGGATTTACTGGGATAGCAATAGATTACGACCCCTTGAGAGGCCGGCACTAAGAAAAGAAGGGCTAAAAGATGAGGAAGATTTCTTTGATTTTAAAGCAGGAGAAGTTCTGACTCCTTGGACAGACTGTAACTATTACCCTGCCAAGATCGAAGCAATTAACAAAGAAGGAACATTTACAGTTCAGTTTTATGATGGAGTAATTCGTTGTTTAAAAAGAATGCACATTAAAGTCATGCCCGGCCGGGCGCGGTGGCTCACGCCTGTAATCCCAGCACTTTGGGAGGCCGAGGCGGGTGGATCACGAGGTCAAGAGATCGAGACCATCCTGGTCAACATGGTGAAACCCCGTCTCTACTAAAAATACAAAAAAAAAAAATTAGCTGGGCATGATGGCGCGTGCCTGTAATCCCAGCTACTCAGGAGGCTGAGGCAGGAGAATTGCCTGAACCCAGGAGGCGGAGGTTGCGGTGAGCCGAGATCGCACCATTGCGCTCCAGCCTGGGTAACAAGAGCAAAACTCCGTCTCAGAAAAAAAAAAAAAAAAAAAAAAAAAAAAAAATCACAATGGAGAATACATTTTTAATCATGGTATTAGTGACTAGTAATATAAAGTTGCAAATTTTGAACCATCAGCAAAGATTACTCATTTAACATGAACCCAAGTTGGCAGCCATCCCTATTGTTCATAATTTTGATTGCTTGAAATTATAATTCAGTATTTGATGTTTCTTTATTAGTTAGGAGGTTATAAAAAAGGAAAAGTAAACAATATTCAGGAACTTTGGGCTTTACTTTGAAGGGAAAAGATTAGCTGTAAATCACTATGCATTCTGAGAATATTTTAAGATTTATAACCAGGTAAAATGGTTTAAAATTAAATATTATAATCAACTGATTCTAAAAGGACAGTTCAAAGGTAATTTCATTTGAAATATGCTATGTTATGAAAGCAAAGAAAACCAGAAATTTGAAATTAAAGTTTTACATACCTGTTGCTGGTTATTTTCACATCCTTGAAGCTTTTCTTGTTCTCCCTCTGATGTCATTTTTAAGTCTTGTTCTGGTCAAAAAAAATCCATGTATTTCATTAAAATGAACTACTTAGAATAGCTGGATAAAAGCTATAGTCTTTATAAACATAAACTTAAACATTTATTTTTCTTTTATAAAATCAGAGTTTAAATAAAGCTTAATCTGTGGTGGAATATTTGCTTCTTTTTTTATTTATTATACTTTAAGTTGTGGGGTACATGTGCAGAACCTGCAGGTTTGTTACATAGGTGTACATGTGCCATGGTGGTTTGCTGCATCCATCACCCTGTCATCTACAGTTATTTCTCCCAATGCTATCCCTCCCCAATTTCTCCACCCCCTGCTATCCCTCCCCTAGCCCCCAACCCCCCAACAGGCCCCAGTGTGTGATGTTCCCCTCCCTGTGTCCATGTGTTCTCATTGTTCAACAGCCACTTAGGAGAACATGCAGTGTTGTTTAGTTCTTGTGTAAGTTTGCTAAGAATGATAGTTTCCAGCTTCATCCATGTCCCTGCAAAGGACATGAACTCATCGTTTTTTATGGCTGCATAGTATTTCATGGTGTATATGTGCCACATTTTCTTTACTCAGTCTATCATAGATGCGCATTTCGGTTGGTTCCAAGTTGTTGCTATCGTAAACAGTGCTGCAATGAATATAGCGTGCATTTGTCTTTATAATACTACGATTTATAATCCTTTGGGTATGTACCCAGTAATGGGATTGCTGGGTCAAATGGAATTTCTATTTCTAGATCCTTGAGGAATCACCACACTGTCTTCCACAATGGTTGAACTAATTTACACTCCCAACAGCAGTGTAAAAGCATTCCTATTTCTTCACTTCCTCTCCAGCATCTGTTGTCTCCTGACTTTTTAATGATTGCCATTCTAACTGGTGTGAGATGGTATCTCATTACGGTTTTGATTTGTATTTCTCTACTGACCAGTGATGATGAGCCTTTTTTCATGTTTGTTGGCTGCATAAATGTCTTCTTTTGAAAACTGTCTGTTCATATCCTTTGCCCACTTTTTGATTTTTTTTTTTTTCCTTGTAAATTGGTTTAAGTTCTTTGTAGATTCTGGATATTAGCCCTTTGTCAGATTGGTAGATTGCAAAAATTTTTTCCCATTCTGTTGGTTGCGAGTTCACGCTAATCATAGTTTTTTTGTTGTTGTTGTTGTTGTTTTGCTGTGCAGAAGCTCTTAAGTTTAATTAGATCCCATTTGTCAATTTTGGCTTTAGTTGCCCTTGCTTTTGGTGTTTTAGTAATGAAGCCCTTGCCCATGCCTATGTCCTGAATGGTATTGCTTAGGTTTTTTTGAGGGATTTTATGGTGTTAGGTCCTATGTTTACATTTTTAACCCATCTGGACCTAATTTTTGTATAAGTTGTATGGAACAGATCTACTTTCAGCTCTCTGTCTATGGGTAGTCAGTTTTCCCAACACTATTTATTAAATGGGGAATCGTTTCCCCATTGTTTTTGTCAGGCTTGTCAAAAATCAGATGGCTATAGATGTGTGGCTTTATTTCTGAGGCCTCTGTTTTGTTCCATTGGTCTACATCTCTGTCCTGGTAGCAGTACCATGCTGCTTTGATTTAAGGTGGTTTTTTTCCAATTCAGTGAAAAAAGTCAGTGGTAGCTTGTTGGGGAAAAACAAGCAATGGGGAAAGGATTCTCTATTTAATAAATGGTGTTCGGAAAACTGGCTAGCCATGTGCAGAAAGCAGAAACTGGACCCCTTTCTGACACCTTACACTAAAATTAACTCCAGATGGATTAAATACTTAAACATAAGACCTAACACCATAAAAACCTTTGAAGAAAACCTAGGCAAAACCATTCAGGACATAGGCGTAGGCAATGACTTCATGACCAAAACACCAAAATCATTGGCAACAAAAGCCAAAATTGACAAATGGTATCTAAGTAAACTCCAGAGCTTCTGCACAGCAAAAGCAACAATCATTAGAGTGAACTGGCAACCAACAGAATGGGAAAAAATTTTTGCAATCTACCCATCTGACAAAGGACTTATATCCAAAATCCACAGAGAACTAAAACAGATTTAGAAGTAAAAAACAAACCCATTCAAAAGTGGGCAAAGGATATAAACAAACACTTTTCAAAAGAATACATATATGAGGCCAACAAACACATGAAAAAATGCTCATAATCAATGGTCACTAGAAATGTATTCTAAAAGTGTTTTCTTTACGGATGAAATTCAAAAGGAAGCAGTAGAAGTGCAGATACCAGAAGACGCAAATGAAGAGGGAATTGCACTAAGAAAAAGAACCAAATACTGGCTTTTTTACCGATGTCACCAGAATGCTGAGAAATAGTATATTCAGCATATCACCTTATATTTTTCTCCATGATATTATACAAAAGATGTCAGTTTCTCCAAATTCCTGGTCTGCAAACTACACTTGTGTTCAAAACTTGAAACTGTCAACACATGGCTGTGTTATAATTCCACGACAAAGAGAGGGTATGTGTCTGACAGCAGGTTTTAGTTGCTGCTACTATATTTAAGCTTCAAAACATATCCAGAGGAACTTATCAAGGACTTGAATATAAATCAAGTTTTTCCACAAGCAGATAAGAAAGACAATACTTTTCCTCACACATGATCTTTAGGTTTTGACAACTGTGGAAAAATGTTGGCACGTGTACTCATCAGTCTAGATTATTTTCCCTGACCCCTTGTACATAGCTGCTGTAGTTACCAAAAAGTTAGGTAGGATCTTGGTAGATTTGTTCTTTCATATTTGAACACCAGAAGTATGAATCACATCAATAATAAACCTTACAACTCTAAAATGATTCTTTTGGAAAGGATACCACCAAAAAGCTTTTCAAAGTTACATCCATTTTATTTTTTAGTAATCTTAATTGTTAGAATTGATATTACCTTCTTGAAATTCTCACGTTTTAAATTTCTGCAACACCACTTCCTCTGACTCCTCTCCTACATTTCTCTAGCTACTGCTCATTCTCCCTTACCCACGCCCTTTTCCTTTGGAAAATGTTGCTATGCCTAGGGTCCTGTCACTGGCTTTCTTGTCATTATACAACTTCAGCTCATTGAGATCTATGAGTTTGCTTAATAATTATAACAGGATCATTCGATGTTGGCAACTCCTACCTCAGAATTTCATCTCCAGCTAGAAATACCTATTATCCAATTACCTACAAAAAGTATCCTCTATGATTGTTCCATTAAACTCACATTTGTCTTCCTTCTTCCCTACACTTCTCTATTTACCTGAAATTCCCTGTTCCTCTAGTATAGTATAAATGTTAGTGCACAACTTCAAAACTTATAATCTAAGATTTCTCTCTGCCATCTAACATTTTACTTTCAACAATCACTAAACCATATTAACTCCGCCTCTTTTCTGCCTTGAATTTATATTTTCATTGCCACAACAGAAATGTTTATATTTTCTAGTTAAACATGGCCTCTAAATTGATGTCTTTCACAAGGGAAAAAAACCCCTACCAATTATTAATATTTTCTAAATAAAAACTAAGAAAAAAATGAAAAGAGAATAAGGGCAAGAAAAAAATAGATATTTTAAAGTGAATAAACTGAGCTTCTTATATTATTTCACCTGGGGTGGGTGAAAATCTCATAGTAGATTAAGACTAGTGCAACGACTGGTGATAAGGAAACTATAGTTTTGACCATGGCCAAAGTTTTCTTTGTCTCCCAGTCTATGTGGTTACCTTTCATCTACCTTCTAAGTGAGGGGTCAGCAAACTACAGGTCATAGGCCAAATCCAGCCTGCCATATGCTTTTGTACATAAACGTTTTTTGGAGCACAGTCTATCTATGCCTGCTTTCACACTTCAGTGGCAGTGTTTAGTAGCTATGACAGAGACTAAACGGCCTAAAATATTACCTATCTGGCCCTTTACAGAAAAAGCTTATCAATCCTTGCTTTATACAATAACCAGAATGCCCTAATCCTCAAATCTTGTGACTTCCCTTCTGAAAAATTTCTAGTGAATCCCTGCAGCAAACATTGCTGGTTCCCTATCAAGTAGTCATTCCTTATTCTTTCTTGCTGGAGAAATGCAAGTTTACCTGGATATTCATTATCCAATATCCCTCCAAGCTCCAAAAAGAGAAATAATTATTCTAAGCGAATCACAGTAATTACATTTGCTTTTCCAGTGCCAGGTTTAGGAATGAGCAGCTGGTGTAATCAAGCCAATAAAATGTCACAGGAAGTCCAATGCAAGTTTCTGACTTTTCTTCCTTTTCTAAAAGGAACACTTGAAAAAAAGTAACCCTTCCAGCCTTTAATACTCTCTTGTGAGAACGTGATGTTTGAAGCTGTTGCTAAGTAGCCAACCATGAAAGGAGATATCAACAAAACACTGCCAACAGCACAGCTGAAAGAGGGACAAGTGAGATAGGATGGTATTGCTGAACCACCAAAACAGCTTTGGCTCCCATTGTTTCAGCTATTGTTAGTTAGATCATCTAATGTTTGCAGTCACAAGCACTCTAAGAATTTTTCCATGGCCTACGGATAAGATCTATTCATTTCAATATGTTTAAAAAGTCTTTCCTAAGCTTAACTTAGCTAGATATTCAAATCAATCCCAACCACTCTCATATTATACTTTTTTTTGCACTAGCAAAACTGTACTAACTGCTCATAAACTCTGTGAAGTTCCCTCAAGCATCTTACCTTTTGCACTTGCTTTTCCTTTTGGGAAATGTGCAATCTTGTTAGCTGTTCCTTCTGCCAAAAATACAATCTTGTTAGATATTCCTTTTGTCAACCATCATTCTTCGGCTTCTTTACCTGGCAAATGTCTACTCACTCTGCATGCTTACCTTAATCCTACCCATGTTTTATTATAATAACATTTTAGCTAATGGTAACAGAGTGTCTTCTTCTAACAAAATTGATGTTATGACAATTAACTAGCAGATGGAACAAATCTCATGGTAACAAAGTATATATATCTCATTTGATTTCCACTTGCGGGGAATTAAGTCAATACTAGCGAGACCTTGTTGGTATAAGAATATGTAACATGACCTGTGCTTCACAATAAGGAATTTATTTTCTGACTTCACATAGTAGGTATCTTTAAAAAATAATATCCTATTGGTATTGGTACAGTTCTTATGGATGTTTCTTCATGGTACCAGAAAAGTCTCATTGAAATTCTGGTTTTGAAGAGAGTTACCTTTTCAGTGACACAAATCACTCTGTCAGAGTTGACCTCTGAACAACAAAGGTTTGAACTGCAGGGGCCAATTATCTGCAGATTTCCTTCTGCCTCTGCCACCTAAGACAGCAAGATCAATCTCCATCTACTTCCCCCTCCTCCTCAGTCTAGCCAACTTGAAGACTCTCAGGATGAAAAGCTTTATGATGATCCACTTTCCACTGAATGAAAATATATTCTTTCTTCATTATGATTTTCTTTATGTTTCTTTTGCTCTAGTTTATTGTATTAACAATACAGCATATAACACATATAACAATAATTAAGATACAACAAATATGTCTTAATTGACTTTATAATCAATAAGGCTTCCAGTCAACGATAAGCCATTAGTAATTAAGTTACGGGGGAGTTTAAAGTTATACACAGATTTCAAAGTGAATAGGTGACTGACACCCCTAAATCCCACACTGCTCAAAGATCAGCTGTAATATGTATTTACTAAATACAAAGCATTTATTTTACAGATTAGAATATCCAATTTTACAAGTCCAATTCATCAAAGTGACTATAAAGAAAACATACTACATACTAACTTAAAAATCTTTTTTCTTATTTACACAAAAATATCATCTAGAATTTTAGAAAATAAGATAATGAATTGTTTTTTCAGATAATATGGCTTGAGATTATAAAATCGCCTACAAGTAACCTTTTAAATAATTCTGAAATCTAGATTACCAAGAAAGTAATTTAAAAACATACATTCAATTTACACAGTGGTTTTTTTAAACTGCTGTTTTGTGATCACTTCCTTCCTCTTACATTTTTATCTATGATAGGACCATCGAGAGGAATGCACTGTCAGAAGTCTTACCTGGATTGCTATTTTGAAGACTTTTCCATTTCTTGTTTGCTTTATATTCAGAAATTAGTCTGCGAATGCTATGTATAAAAATGTAGTAAATACAATTAGTATTTTAATGCTGATATGAAAAACATTTACCAAATACATTAAATTCTTAGAGTATATCAAACAATATCAGAACTTTATCCCACATACTTTTAGTTTTTAAGCTCTACAAAATTCTTATTAAGTTTCTAATTAACGAAGAAAAAAGTAAAGTACTCATGAAGTGAGGACAGTAAAACTCAGTAAATTAACATGTAAGGTTGACATAATGGAAAACGATCTGACTTGTAAGTCCTAGCTCTGTAACCAACATGTATTTGTTCTTGGACAAGTTCCTTCTCTTAGACTCAATGTCTTCTTCTAAAGAATGAAGGTTTTGCTACCTTATTCACTAGGTTGTTATAAATGTTTAATAAAATAACATTTTAATGTGCTCAGAGAAATAGTAAAGCAAAGGAATAATTTATTCTTGAACTTTATTGTTGAAATTATTTTGGAATTACAAATGAAACCCAATGTGTAGTTTCCCATATGTCTTAACATTAAAATGTTGTGATCTTCTGAAAATGTTGTTAAGCCTTAATTTTGCTTATTAGTTGTTCTATTATCTGTGGCTTATGATTCAGGACATCTCAATTATTTCATAGTTTGTGTTTGTAACTAAATTTATTAATAAATAGATTGTCTCATTAGAATAGATAACATGACTTTAACTCTGAGCCAGCAGATCTTTGTTAGGATGATGCTTTCTCTCCATGGTCATCTAAAACTGACATGGAAGACAAAAACTCTAATTTTTTCAAGTTTCATGAAGGAAATGTAAGTGAGTATTTTCTCATTTCTGAGATACATACTACCAATATATTCGCACACAACACACCATGGGTTACTCAGCTCCATTCTCATTTCATAAATTACCTTATAACAATGTTTTTGTAATGAAAATGCATAATTTCACTATTGGCTAGCACCTGTTTTGCTCTGACTCACACTGTTTTCTGGGAACTTGCCAGAAAACTAGTCAGATTACCTTTTTTGTAACTGTGTGAAATATGGAATGTTTCACAGATTAGTGTGACATGCTTATGTAGGAGCCATGCTAACTTTCTCTGTATTGTTCCAGATTTAGTATATGTGCTGCTGAAGCAAGCACAAAGCCCTACTTTTATAAATGGGTGCTGATGAATCATGGATGAAGCTTGGCTCTGTTCAGTCCAACTCACCTACCTAAGACTCAAGTCATTCTGATAATGGCTTCCTATGAGGTAGAATTTGAAGATATTTTAAAAACTTGAGGTAGAGAAGCAAGTAGCTTGGGAGATTTTTATTATCGAAAACAGATTCTTTGAGGGGCCAGCCACAAGTTGGTGCCCACTGCTCTGGGAAAGGATAACATGGGACCTTCCGCTATCTAAGAAAAGCTGCTACATAAGATATAAAGGGGCTTGGGGTAAAAATCTGGTAGCAAAGAAGAAAAAACTTTGATATCTTTCTGCAACACTATCTGAACATCTCTAATAGCTTAGAACTATCCCAACTAATATTTGCTGGAAAGAAGACAAACAAGGGACTCAAAGAATAACTTACCATCAATATCTAGGATTCCAGGCTAGGATGTGGGCTCCACATGAGATTTTGAGTATGGGAGGAAGGGTCAATTTGCTCACTATGTGTGTGGGTAAAGCTAGGATGTCTAGAAGCCAGAGCAGGGTACTGGTGCTTTGGAAACAATGGCCGAGCATATAAGCATATTTATGTGAACTACAAGTTGTGACTTGGAAGCCTATGTATAGATTACTATAAAGAATGAGGGATCTAAATCAGAAGGGGCATTCTTGTGGCAAAGGTCAATCTTTACTGGACTGCAGGAGTAGTTTCAATGACAAAAACCAGTTAACAGAATCCATGGGAACAACAGAATAATTAGAATATCCTCCCCTTTCCACTCCTACTGACTTGTAAAACATGATTGTCTTCTTTGAACTTAGGGGACCTCTTAGGTTCTTGAAAAATTCAAGGTAGAGGGTATAGAAGACAGCTCCCAGGAGATAGTCCAACATTTTCTGATAAACTGGACATTTCAAGACTCAAATAACTAATTATAAAAATCAAAGATGTGAAACTATTTTATCCCATGCACAGGGGTTATACTTGGAATGAAATGGAAAACATTAGGATCCTTAAGCATAAAAGTCTTTAAGAGTCTTGAGTTAAGGAATCCTGCACTCATTGCTACTTCTAACTAGTCTAGTCTTATGCTTGATTTCCGGCTGATGAAGTGGACTAACTCACGGCCACTCCAAACCTATCTGAACCAAACTATGAAATCTCACCTGATGGATAAGATGTAATGGTTACAATTATTTTAAGCCTCAATTTACTGTTCAGTGGCCTTTTAAACACTTACTCTTGAAAGTTATAAGCAACAGCATAGTCTTCCGCTGCCCATCCAGATATATCTTGGAAAACGACATCAATATTGTGCTGAAGAAGCTGGTCGACTATACTTGTTGATCCATTACGAGCAGCAAGTATGAGGGCTGTTCTAAAATAACAGAGAGATAATTTCATGTTTAGGAACTTTAGCAAAGTTACATTAAAAACTATATTTATATACTTTACCAATTTAATATCTTGTCTGACCATGTAGAATTAACCAATTATATATACTAATAAACAGAAGCATCATGGGTGCTCAAGGGTTCATGTTTGTAAATTGCAACCAAAGCCAAAAGGAAGGGACAAGAAAGCCTCTTGTCCCACTGGGATATGACACAGAAGAAGTTGCTAAAATAAAGTCCTTTGATGAGCAGGATACTATGCTCAGGTCACTTATCTAAAGTAGCTAAACATTTAAGTGATGAATTATCCATTTCTTCCCTAGTCTGATATATAGTAATTCAAAATCAGCTTGGGGTAAGTAAGAGCTATCTGTAGGTTTAAAACAATAAAAATAATGCTAATAATAGCCACAATAGTTTCAGTTAATACTACTCATAATCATGTGCGAGGCACTAAATTAAATATACACATTACTCATAAACAACCACCATTGAAAGAGATATTATTTTCTCTTTTTCACATAGAAAAACATACTTAGTGATAAGCAATGTTCCCAAGGTCACACATCTAGCAAGTAGAAAAGCGACAAATTAAACCCAGTCTTGGGTGAATCTAAAGCTTATCCTTTTTTTTCCTCATTGTCAGCCACCCATGGCTTGTATTCATGAAAATAAAAGTTTATCCATTTAAAGCTATCTTTTTTCCCTCTGCCCATACTAATTAAAAATAACATAAAAATACGCTAGAAGTAAAAAGAAGAAAAAAACCCAATGAACCCACAGTATCTTGCAACAGCAATTAACAGTCACTCAGGAATAATCTAACATTAAGATTCTTGAGAGAAAGCAAGCTAAAGCGAAGTCATGCAAAAGACAAAATGATTTTCAACTCTAATTTATCTTTAACATAGTATTTTTAAAGGAAAAGTATGTAAGAAGCAGAGGTTAAAACTACTATAAGAGAGTTAAGAAATTTCAATATTGAGTCAAAGTAAACTACAAGTTGAAGTCCACACTTTTAAAACAAATAAAACCAATATGAAATCCCTTTAGTTAATGTAAGATCATATGACTCAAAATATCAGCTCATCTGTCAACAGTCAACATAATAAGAGAAGATGAATCCTACAATACAGACTTTTTATGTTGCCCAGTGTAAATAATTGTTTACCTGATGATTTGTGTTGATATTTCTCTCTCTATATCAATAATAATAAGTTAATCTTATCAATTTAATATTTCTGATGAGTGACTGTTACCACTCTAGAACAACACTCAGGTTTAAAAATGAACAACAAAAAAAACTATCATACCTTTGAAAATTATCTATTGCAGTTAAATCTGGTTTTTTCTTCAACAAAAATGCCACCATTCGCTCTTTTTTCCTATTTATGGCAAGTAAAAGTGACGTAAGTTCACCCTGTAAAGCAGCAAAAACAATTTATAATTCACAAAATTACATATTTCTCAACTGAACTGAAAACCTTATGTAAGATCCTATGAACTTAAATGTCTGAAGTAGAAAGTAAATAAAAAGCAATCACTTCCTTCTCACTCCACTGTGCTTCCCCACATGCTGTTCCTTCCCTCTCAGATACCCCTCCTAGGGTGCCTGGAAGGCACAGTAGCAGACTGGAGCACATATGCCTCACATAAAGGGGTAACCTCTGCACAGCATACTGAACAGTGATATGAGCTCAAGGGAATTCAGATGTGATCCTTTAAGAGAAGCCTGAAATCCAGATCTGTGTATGAGTCATCTGAATTTTACATGCTGACACATCTTATGGAGGTAAACTAAACTAAATCTATGGGGCACATTTAGACTTCAGACCTTGTGTTTTCATCTTTGCTATGAATGTATTTTTAAATAGTTGTATGTAAAGCAAATACTTGCATGTAAAATATTTCCTTTTAGTTTCAGATGTTTTACCAAAAACCTCAAGCCCAAAAATGCAATAAAAATTGCCATTAAGATTCATAATTGCCACTTCAAGAACTTTTCCAGCATTCATTCATTTACATTCTATTTGTATTTAACTTTCCCAACTCATTTAAAAAATAGATAATTAGTTCACAGGACTGCTGTAACTAAGTTACTGAAAGAATACCTATCTGTATTCTTACTAACTTCATGGTTTTCAGTGTTTAAAACTGCCATCCTAACCATGCCAAAACTCTACAAATCTAATTACTTACTGAGATAGTCCATAATACAGCTTCAACTTTTAAAAAAGGTGAAAAATTTGCTACTATTCTAATGGGAGAACCTGCTTATAACAATGATTTCTTGACCTACTCGCCTGAATGACAACTAAGAGACAAAAAACCCTGAAAGGGTCAGCCTCTGCTTATTAAAAACTATCTCAAAGCAATTTCTAAAGACCTTCTGAATGGCGGTGAACATTCAATGGTGTCAAGGAAAAGGTATTATTCCGTAAGCTATTAAGATGTTGCAAATAATATTCGTTTGAACTTCCCACCCACAGAGGTAGAGAAAGATAAAAGTCAAGCTAATATTCAAAGAAGGAATTTAAAGGAAGTATTTATAGTGCCTATGAAACTCCGAACTCTTTAGAAATTTCTTAGGTTTTTGAGATAGGGAAATTTCTATTACACTTATCTGTTCAGTTGGTTCTTACCCAGAAGTGTATCAGAACATCAAGGAATTTTGTGGTTGTAGCCGCTGCTGCTGCTGTTGCTAAAGACAGAGTCTCACTCTATTAACCTGGCTAGACTCCAACTTCTGGGCTTAAGCAATCCTCCCACTTCAGCCTCCCAAGTAGGTGGGACTACAGCCATGCACCACAAGGCCTAGCTTCAAGGAAATATTCTTAAACATCCATTTCCAGGCTTTAATAGATTTACTATATCAAAATCTTCAGGAGAGAGCTGAGACTTGTAGATTTCGTTTTACTGTCCCCAGGTTACAGTGATGCACAATTCTAGCTGAGAACCAGTGCAGTAGACAATCACTTCAGTCTCATCTCTCACCCAAATGACTAATTCCCTTTATCATTTAGGGATTTGGCCAAAAAGAAGAAAGAGTAAGAGACAGAGTCATTCACTATACACACCATTCAATTTTCCTGTCTAGGGTGAAACGGACTAGTAAACTCAAAATCCAACTTGATTTTGCTATTTGTAACTCCTCATCTCCCATCTTCCATCAAGATATTCTAGATTTGAGAGGGCAATTTAGATGCTTATCTAAGTGACTCTTTCGGCCAGAATAGAATAATATCCATTAATTATGTGTTCTTCCCTCTGCTGAACTGCTTCCTACTTCATCAGCACCCATTCATGCCAATCTGGTTTCCTCAGAGTCCTACCAAAATTGATCTTGAGGCAATTTTACAACTCACTCTCCCAAACTAAGACTTATTATTCCCCAAACTGAAGAGAACCTTGTCTAGACACATACACTGGAAACAAACAAAAAAGACAAAACCCTCTTCTCAGTATTTGTCCTCATTGCCTAATGTCCAAATCAGCATGCATATTTCTGATGGCTGTTCTTTACCCTGTCCAACCTTTCCCTCTTGTGCCCTTGACCAAGAGCAATCAATTGCTCTCACATAAATTATTTTTTGGGGGAAAAACTGTCAACAGCAGCAAGGATTATATTGATTGTAAAATACTTTAATTTTCTTTGAGATTTAAGGGCAAATTTTGCTTTTCTGGGTCACCTTATGCTAATCAGAGGGGAAAAAAAACTTGGGTGGAAAAATGTTTTAAAGTATTACCTTTCACAAATTCTGTTTTCACAAATATTTGTAAGTGCATATGCTGCATCCTCTAGTGCTTTAAAAGCTTCCATATTTATAGGAAAATCTTAGATAATTACATTATTTAAAAATATCTTCACTTAGGGAGTACTTGAGCTTCCAAATATAGAAAACTGACCCTTACATACGTCAATGGTAAAACAAATACACTTGAAATACTTTGAAAAGAACACCGGTTGATCTATACCTGGCTTCTTGCTTCGATATCTGCACCATATGCAAGCAGTTTTCCTGCCATTGATATATTCTCATTGTCAATGGCATAGTGCAGGGCAGTGTTGCCGTACATATCTGTAATATTTGGATTGGCGCCATGTTCCAGGAGGATGGATGCACAAACCTCTTTCTGACATTGTACAGCCTGTCAGTATTAGACCAAGAAATAGATTGTAAATTCTAGGAAATTTTCCACCTGATTCAACAACTAGTTATATTCCAATGAGATTAATTCATTTTATTCTGTGATTTTAAATTAAATCCATTCCATGCTGAAAAAGTTGACACCATATACCTTGATCAGAGCTGTCCTGTTTTCACTGTCAGTGAGGTCAAGCTGGCATTTTCTGGCCACCAAGTGAGTTACCACTCCTGGATGGCCATGGGCACATGCCCAATGTAGAGCAGTCCTATTAGAGTGAGAGGACATTTCAGGCAATTGTAGTGCACTATCCCAAAACAAACAATGATACATTTAACTGTAAACATCAAATAGTATGTTATCCCTCTGCCTTAAAAACTAATAGTTACTTTGCTGTGAAGAAAGTTCAATCTTTGTTAGCAATTATTACCCACCACATTAATGAAAGAGCAGGTTGCTTCATAGAAAGGGCTTAGCCTTTGGATTCAGTTCAATTTGGGCTTGATTCCTACTTTAAGCTCTGTCACTCATTCACTGCTAGTGAGCCCTTATGAGCCTCAATTTTCTCATTAGTAAAATACAGATGAGAATAGTAGCTATCTCCCAGTGTGATGCTTACATGAGAATCTATACAAAGCATTTACAACAGTTCTCAGCACAAATAACCGCTCAATAATCGTAAAGCATTACTACTTACAAAACCATTTTAATTAAGTAAAATATTACAATTATACCTACTTTGAAATATGTTTTAAGGATTAGAGGTATCACTGTATTTCAACTAAGAAGCTCATTTTGTCACATTTTAACATTTCTGACTTTGGAATCCTGCTTATAATCCTACCCCCGTCCAGAGACACAGGACCCCTGGCACATATCCCTGTCCACAGACCCTGGACCCCGGCACTTCCCCTGTCCAGAGACCCAGGCCCCCGGCACCTACTCTGTCCAGCGACCCAGGACCACTGGCACCTCCCCCCTGTCCAGACATCCAGGCCCCAGGCACCTATCCCGTACATGCGCCCTGGAGCCCAACACCTACGCCTGTCCAGAGACACAGTACCCCCGACGCCTACCCCTATCCGGAGACCCAGGCACCCTGGCACCTGTCCCTGTCCGGAGGCCCTGGACCACGGCACCTACCCAGGCTCAGCCCCCCGGCATCTATTCCTGTCCAGAGACGCAGACCCCCGGCACCTACCCCTGTCCAGAGACCCAGGACCCCGGCACCTACACCTGTCGAGAGACCCAGGACCCCGGCACCTGCCCCTGTCCAGAGACCCAGGCTCCCTCGCACGTACCCTTGTCCAGAGACACAGGCCCTCTGGCACCTTGCCCTGTCCAGAGGCCCTGGACCCCGGCACCTATCCCTGTCCAGAGACCCAGGCCCTCCGGCACCTGCCCCTGTGAGGAGGCCCTGGACCCCGGAACCTTCCCCTGTCCAGAGACCAAGGCCCCCCGGCACCTGCCCCTGTCCAGAGACCCAGGCCCCCCGGCACCTGCCCCTGTCGAGAGACCCAGGCCCCCTGGCACCTACACCATCCAGAGACCAAAGCCCCCCGGCACCTACCCATGTCCGGAGACCCAGGACCCCCGGCACCTGCCCCTGTCCGGAGGCCCCAGATCCCGGCATCTACCCAGGCTGAGCCCCCCAGCACCTATCCCTGTCCAGAGATGCAGGCCCCCCAGCACCTACCCCTGTCCAGAGACCCAGGACTCCGGCACCTACACCTGTTCAGAGACCCAGGACACCGGCACCTGCCCTTGTCCAGAGACTCAGCCTCCCCCGCACCTGCCCCTGTCCAGAGGCCCTGGACCTCGGCACCTACCCAGGCCCAGTAACCCTGGCACCTACGCCCGTCCAGAGACCCAGGACACCCGGCACCTACCCCTGTCCAGAGACCCAGGACCCCCGGTACTTAGCCCTGTTCAGGGGCCCTGGACCCCAGCACCGACCCTTGTCCAGAGACCCAGGCCCCCTGGCATCTACCCTTGTCCAGAGACCCAGGCCCCCCGGCACCTAGCCCTGTCCTGGACCCCGGCACCTACCCCTGTCCAGGGGCCCTGGACCTGGGATCTGCCCCTGACAAGAGACCCAGGCCCCCCGGCACCTACCCCTGTCCAGAGGCCCTGGACTCCGGCACCTACCCCTGTCCAGAGACCCAGGCCCCCCAGCACCTACCCCTGTCCAGAGACCAAGGCCCCCCAGCACCTACAGTAGTCCAGAGACCCAGGCCCAAGGCACCTACATCTGTCCAGAGATATAGGTGCTCCCGCATCTGCCCCTGTCAAGAGACACATGCCCTCGGCACCTGAACATGTTCAGATGCCCTGGACCCTGGCACCTGCCCCTGTCCAGATACCCAGGCACCCTGGTCCCTGCACCTGTCCAGAGACCCAGGCCCCTCGGCACCTACCCCTGTCCAGAGACCTAGGCCCCCCGGCACCGACCCCTGTCCAGACACCCAGCCCCGCCGGCACCTTCCCCTGTCCAGAGACCCAGGACACCGGCACCTACCCCTGTCCAAAGACCCAGGCCCCCGGGCACCTACTCCTGTCAAGAGACCTAGGTGCCCCGCCACCTGCCTCTGTCCAGAGGCCCTGGACCCCAGCACCTACCCAGGCACAATCTCCCCGGGACCTACCCCTGTCCAGAGACCCAGGCCACCCAGCAACTAGCCCTGTCCAGAAACCCTGGACCCCAGTACCTACCCCTGTCCACAGACCCAGGCCCCCCGGCACCTACCCCTGTCCAGAGACACAGGCCCCCGGCACTTACCCCATCCAGAGACCCAGGACTCCTTGTACCTATCCCTGTCCGGAGACCCAGGTCCTAGGCACCTACCCCTGTCCAGAGGCCCTGGACGCCGGCACGTATCACTGTCCAGAAACCCAGGCCCCCCGGCACCTACCCAGGCCCAGGCCCCCGGCACCTAACCTTGTCCAGAGACCCAGGCCCCTCGGCACCTGCCCTTGTCCAGAGGCCCTGGACCCTGGCAACTACCCAGGCCCAGGCCCCCCAGCACCTACCCCTGTCCAGAGACCCAGGACCCCGGCACCTACCCCTGTCCACAGACTCAGGACCCCCGGCACCTAGTCCTGTCCAGAGACCCAGGATCCCTGCACCTACCCCTGTCCACAGACCCAGGCCCCCTGGCACCTACCCCTGTCTAGAGACCCAGGCCCCCCGGCACCTACACCTGTCAAGAGACTCAGGCCCCCCGGCACCTACCCCTGTCCAGAGACCCAGTACACCATCACCTACCCCGTCCAGAGACCCAGGACCCCCACCACCTACCCCTGTCCAGAGACCCAGTACACCATCACCTACCCCGTCCAGAGACCCAGGACCCCTGGCACCTAACCCTGTCCAGAGACCCAAGCCCCCGGCGGCTACTCTGTCCAGAGGCCCTGGACCCCGGCACCGACCCCCGTCGAGAGACTCAGGCCCCCAGCACGTACCCCCGTTCAGAGGCCCAGGCCCTCGGCACCTGCCCCTTCCAGAGACCCGGGTCCCCCGGCACCTACCCCTGTCCAGAGACCCAGGCCCCCGGCGGCTACTCTGTCCAGAGGCCCTGGACACCGGCACCGACCCCCATCCAGAGACTCAGGCCCCCAGCATCTGCCCCTGTCCAGAGGCCCTGGACCCCGGCACGTACCCAGGCCCAGGCCCCCCAGCACCTACCCCTTTCTAGAGACCCAGGCCCCTCGGCCCCTACCCCTGTCCAAACACCCAGGCCCCCCGGCACCTGCCGCTTTCCAGAGGCCCTAGACCCTGGCACCTACCCCTGTCCAGAGACCCAGGGCCCTGGTACCTACCTTGTCCAGAGATCCAAGACCCCTGGCACCTAACCTTGTCCAGAGACCCAGGCCACCGGCACCTACCCCTGTCCAGAGGCCCTGGACCCCGGCACCTACCCAGGCCCAGGCCCCCAGCACCTACCCTCTCTAGAGACCCAGGCCCCTCGGCCCCTACCCCTGTCCACACACCCAGGCCCCCCGGCACCTGCCGCTTTCCAGAGGCCCTGGACCCCGGCACCTACCCCTGTCCAGAAACCCAGGCCACCTGGCACCTACCCCTGTTCAGAGACCCAGGCCCCCGTCAACTGCCCCTGTCCAAAGACCCAGGCCCCCCGGCACCTGTCCCTGTCCAGAGACCCAGGACTCCCGGCACCTAACCCTGTCCAGAGACCCAGGTCCCCAGCACCTACCCCGTCCAGAGTCTCTGGATACCGGCACTTACCCGCATTCCGAGACCCAAGCCCCCGGCACCTGCTCCTGCCCAGAGAACCAGGCCCCCTGGCAACTGCCCCTGTCCAGAGGCTGTGGACCCCGGCACCTGCCCCTGTCCAGAGGCCCTCAACCCTGCCACCTACCCAGGCCCAGGCCCCCCAGCACCGACCCCTGTCCAGAGACCCACGGGCCCCGGCACCTACTCCTGTCCAGAGACTCAGGCCCCCCGGAACCTACCCCTGTCCAGAGACCCAAGCCCCCGGCACCTACACTTTCCAGAGACCCATGACCCCGGCTCCTACCGCTGTCCAGAGTCTCAGGCCCCTGGCACCTACCACTGTTCAGAGGCTCTGGACCCCGGCACCTAGCAACGTTCAGAGACCCAGGCCCCCGGCATATGCCCATGTCCAGAGATCCAGGCCCCCAGGCACCTGCCTCTGTCCAGACGCCCTGAACCCCGGTACGTACCCAGGCCCAGGCCTCCCGGCACCTACTCCCATCCAGAGACCCAGGAACCCTATCACCTACGCCTGTCCAGAGACCCAGGCCCCTGGCACCTACCCTGTCCAGAGACACTGGACTCCAGCACCCACCCCTGTCCGGAGACCCAGGCCCCTCGGCTCCTACCCTTGTTCAGAGACCCAGGCCTCCCAGCACCTGCCCCTGTCGAGAGGCCCTGGACCCTAACACCTACACAGCCACAGGCCCCCCGGCACCTACCCCTGTCCAGAGACCCAGTACACCGTCACCTACCCCGTCCAGAGACCCAGGACCCCTGGCACCTAACCCTGTCCAGAGACCCAGGCCCCTGGCGGCTACTCTGTCCAGAGGCCCTGGACCCCGGCACTGACCCCTGTCCAGAGACTCAGGCCCCCAGCACCTACCCCCGTTCAGAGACCCAGGCCCTCGGCACCTGCCCCTTCCAGAGACCCAGTCCCCCCGCACCTACCCCTGTCCAGAGACCCAGGCCCCTGTCACCTACCTCTATCCTGAGATCCAAGCCCCCCGGCACCTGCCCCTGGCCAGAGACCCAGACCCCCCGCACCTATCCCTGTCCAGAGACCCAGGCCCCCGGCACCTTGCCCTGTACAGAGGCCCTGGATCCCGGCACCCACCCAGGCCCAGGCCTGGATAAATTGCAAAAATTTTCTCCCATTTTGTAGGCTACCTGTTCACTTTGATGATAATGTTTTGTGAAAAGTTAGCAAAATAGATAGATAGATCCCGAACAAAACTAATGAAGAAAAAAGAATCAAATAGACACACAAAAATGATAAAAGATGTATCACCACTGATCCCACAGAAATACAATTACCATCAGAGGATACTACAAACACCTCTACACAAATAAACCAGCAAATCTAGAAGAAATGGATAAATTCCTGGACACATACACCCTCCCAAGACTAAACCAGGAAGACATCGAATCCCTAAATAGACCAATAAGAACTTCTGAAATTGAGGCAGTAATGAATAGCCCACTAACCAAAAAAAGCCCAGGACCAGATGGATTCACAGCCAAATTCTACCAGAGGTACAAAGAAGAGCTGGTACCATCCCTTCTAAACTATTCCAAACAATAGAAAAAGAGGAACTCCTCCCTAACTCGTTTTATGAGGCCAGCATCATCCTGATTTTAAAACCTGGCAGAGAGACAACAAAAAATGAAAGTTTCAGGCCGATATTGCTGATGAACATTGATTTGAAAATCCTCAATAAAATACTGGCAAACCGAATCCAGCAGCACATCAAAAAGCTTATCCATTACAATCAAGTGGGCTTCATCTCTGGGATGCAAGGCTGGTTCAACACATGCAAATCAATAAACGTAATCCGTCACATAAACAGAACCAATGACCAAAAAAAAAAAAAAAAACAACACCACATGATTATCTCAATAGATGCAGAAAAGGTCTTTGATAAAATTCAACACCCTTTCATGCTAAAAACTCTCAATAAACTAGGTGTTGACAGAACTATCTCAAAATAGTAAGAGCTATTAATGACAAACCCACAGCCAGTACCATAATGAATGGGCAAAAGCTGGAATCATTCCCTTAAAATCCAGCACAAGACAAGGATGCCGGCTTTCACCACTCCTATTCAACATAGTATTGGAAGTTCTGGCCAGAGAAATCAAGCAAAAAAAAGAAACAAAGTGTATTCAAACAGGAAGAGAGGACATCAAATTGTCTCTGTTTGCAGACAACATGAGTGTATATTTACAAAACCCCATCATCTCAGGCAAGCAGAGAGCCAAACCTTGAGTGAACTCCCATTCACAATTGTTACAAAGAAAATAAAATACCTAGGAATGCAACTTACAAGGGAAGTGAAGGACCTCTTCAAGGAGAACTACAAACCACCGCTCAAAGAAATAAGAGAGGACACAAACAAATGGAAAAACATTCCATGCTCCTGGGTAGAAAGAATCATTATCGTGAAAATGGCCATACTGCCCAAAGTGATTTATAAATTCAGTGCTATTCCCCTCAAGCTACCACTGATTTTCTTCACAAAACCAGAAACAACTACTTTAAATTTCATATGAAACCAAAAAAGAGCCCGGATAGCCAAGACAATCCTAAGTCAAAAGAACAAAGCTGGAGGGATCACACTACCTGACTTCAGACTGTTCTAAAGAGATACAGTAACCAAAACAGCATGGTTAGTTCACTGGTAGGAACTAAACATGTAGACCAAAGGAACAGAAGAGAGACCTCAGAAATAACACCACGCGTCCACAACCATCTGATCTTCCACAAACCTGTCAAAAACAAGCAATGGGGAAAGGGTTCCCAATTTAATAAATGGTGCTGGGAAAACTGGCTAGCCATATGCAGAAAACAGAAACTAGACCCATTCCTTACATCTTATACAAAAATTAAGATGGATTAAAGACTCAAACATAAAAACTAAAACTATAAACACTCTAGAAGAAAACCTAAGCAATCTCATCCAGGACATAGACAAGGGCAAAGACTTCATGACTAAAAGAGCAAAAGCCATTGCAACAAAAGCCAAAATTGATAAATGGGATCTAACGATCACCCAGTCTCTGCCCCTGTCCAGAGACCCAAACCCTCGGCACCAGCACCTGTCGAGAGGCCCAGGACCCCCGGCACCTACCCAGTCCCAGGCCCTCCGGCACCTACCTCTGTCCAGAGACCCAGGTCCCCAGCACCTACCCTGTCCAGTGGCCCTGGACCCCGGCACCTACCCCAGCCAGAGACCCAGGCCTCCTGGCACCTACCCCCGTTCAGAGTCCCAGGCCCCCGGCACCTGCCCCTGTCCAGAGACCCAGCCCCTGGCACCTACCCCTGTCCAGAGACCCCGGTCCCCGGCACCTGTCCGTGTCCAGGACCCAGCCCCCTGCACCTACACCTGTCCAGAGGCCCTGAACCCTGGCACCTACCCAGGCCCAGGCCCCCCGGCACCTAACCCCATCCAGAGACCCAGGACTCCTGGCACCTACCCCTGTCCGGAGATCCAGGCCCCCCGGCACCTATCCTCCTTCAGAAACCCAGGCCCTCGGCACCTGCCCCTCCCAGAGACCCAGGTCCCCCGGCACCTACCCTTGTCCAGAGACCAAAGCCCCCGGCACCTACCTCTCTGCAGAGACCCAGGCCCCTACGCACCTGACCCTGTCCACAGTCCCAGGCCCCCGGCACCTGCCGCTATCTAGAGACCCAGGCCCCCCGGCACCTCCCCCTGTCCAGAGACACAGGCTCCCCGGGACCTGCCCCTGTCCAGAGACCCAGGAGCCCCGGCACCTGTCCCTGTCCAGAGACCCAGGGCCCCTGGCACCTAACCCTGTCCAGAGGCCCTGGACTACGGCATCTCCCCAGGCCCAGGCCCAGGCCCCCCGGCACCTACCCTGTCCAGAGACCCAGGCCCCCGGCACCTACCCCTGTCCAGAGGCTCTGCATCCCGGCTCCTACTGCCGTTCATAGACCCAGGCCCCCAGCACATGGCCATGTCCAGAGATCCAGGTCCCCACGCACCTGCCCCTGTCCAGACGCCCTGGACCCAGGCCCCTACCCAGGCCAACGCCCTCAGGCACCTACCCTCTTCCAGAGACCCAGGACCACTGGCACCTATGCCTGCCCAGAGACCCAGGCCCCCGTCACCTACCCTGTCCAGAGGCCCTGGACCCCAGCACCTACCCCTGTCCAGAGACCCAGGCCCCCCGGCACCTACCCCTGTCCAGAGACCCAGGCCCCCCGGCACCTACCCCTATGCAGAGACCCAGGCCTTCCAGCACCTGCCCCTGTCCAGAGTCTCTGGACCACAGCAAATACCCAGGCCCAGGGCCCCCGGTGCATAGCCCTATCCAGAGGCCCTGGACCCCGGCACCTACCCCTGTCCAGAGACCCAGGCCCCCCGGCACCTACCCCTGTCAAGAGACACAGGCGCCCCCGCATCTGCCTCTTTCAATAGACCCAAGCCCCCCGGCACCTGCCTCTGTCCAGAAGCCCTGGACCCTGGCACGTGCCTGTGTCCATAGACACAAGCCCCCCCGGCACCTAACCCTTTCCAGAGACCCAGGCTCCCCGGCATCTAGCCTGTCCAGAGACCCAGGCCCCCCGGCACCTACCCCTGTCCACAGACCTAGGCCCCCGGCTCCTATCCTGTCCAGAGATCCAGGACCCGGGCACCTACCCCGTCCAGAGGCCCTGGACACTGGCACTTACCCCCATTCCGAGACCCAACCCCCGGCACCTGCCCCGTCCAGAGACCCAGGCCCCCCGGCCACTGCCCCTGGCCAGAGGCCGTGGAACCCGGCACCTGCCCCTGTCCAGAGGCCCTGGACCCTGTCATCTACCCAGGCCCAGGCCCCCCAGCACTGACCCCTGTCCAGAGACCCACGGGCCCCGGCACCTACTCATGTCCAGAGACGCAGGCCCCCTGGCACCTACCCCTGTCCAGAGACCCAAGTCCCCCGGCACCTACCCTTTCCAGAGACCCAGGACTCCGGCATCTACTGCTGTCCAGAGACTCAGGCCCCTGGCACCTACCCCTGTTCAGAGGGTCTGGACCCCGGCACCTACCAACGTTCAGAGACCCAGGCCCACGGCATATGCCCATGTCCAGAGGTCCAGGCCCGCAGGCACCTGCCTCTGTCCAGACGCCCTGAACCCCGGTACGTACCCAGGCCCAGGCCTCCCAGCACCTACCCCCATCCAGAGACCCAGGACCCCTGGCACCTACGCCTGTCCAGAGACCCAGGCCCCCGGCACCTACCCTATCCAGAGACACTGGACCCCAGCACCCACCCCTGTCTAGAGACCCAGGCCCCCGGCACCTATCCCTGTCCAGAGACACAAGCCTCCCAGCACCTGCCCCTGTCAAGAGGCCCTGGACCCTAGCACCTACCTAGGCCCAGGGCCCCAGCACCTACACCTGTCCAGAGACCCAGGGCCCCCGGCACCCAGCCCTGTCCAGAGGCCCTGGACCCCGGCACCTACCCTTGTCCAGAGACCCATGCCCTGCGGCACCTACCCCTGTCCAGAGACCCAGGCCCCCGGCACCTACCCCTGTCCAGAGACTCAGGACCCCGGCACCTACACCTGTCCAGAGACCCACGCCCCCGGCAGCTACCCCAGTCCAAAGTCCCAGGCCCCCCGGCACCTACTCCTGTCCAGAGACCCAGGCCCTCGGCACCAGTCCGTGTCCAGAGTCCCAGGTCCCCCTGCACCTACCCCTGTCCAGAGGCCCTTGACCCTGTCATCTACCCAGGCCCAGGCCCCCCAGCACTGACCCCTGTCCAGAGACCCACGGGCCCCGGCACCTACCACTGTCCAGAGACGCAGGCCCCCTGGCACCTACCCCTGTCCAGAGACCCAAGTCCCCGGCACCTACACTTTCCAGAGACCCAGGACTCCGGCATCTACTGCTGTCCAGAGACTCAGGCCCCTGGCACCTACCCCTGTTCAGAGGGTCTGGACCCCGGCACCTACCAACGTTCAGAGACTCAGGCCCACGGCATATGCCCATGTCCAGAGGTCCAGGCCCCCAGGCACCTGCCTCTGTCCAGACGCCCTGAACCCCGGTACGTACCCAGGCCCAGGCCTCCCAGCACCTACCCCCATCCAGAGACCCAGGACCCCTGGCACCTACGCCTGTCCAGAGACCCAGGCCCCCGGCACCTACCCTATCCAGAGACACTGGACCCCAGCACCCACCCCTGTCTAGAGACCCAGGCCCCCGGCACCTATCCCTGTCCAGAGACGCAAGCCTCCCAGCACCTGCCCCTGTCAAGAGGCCCTGGACCCTAGCACCTACCTAGGCCCAGGGCCCCAGCACCTACACCTGTCCAGAGACCCAGGGCCCCCGGCACTCAGCCCTGTCCAGAGGCCCTGGACCCCGGCACCTACCCTTGTCCAGAGACCCATGCCCTGCGGCACCTACCCCTGTCCAGAGACCCAGGCCCCCGGCACCGACCCCTGTCCAGAGACTCAGGACCCCGGTACCTACACCTGTCCAGAGACCCACGCCCCCGGCAGCTACCCCAGTCCAAAGTCCCAGGCCCCCCGGCACCTACTCCTGTCCAGAGACCCAGGCCCTCGGCACCAGTCCGTGTCCAGAGTCCCAGGTCCCCCTGCACCTACCCCTGTCCAGAGGCCCTTGACCCTGGCACCTACCCAGGCCCAGGCCCCCCGGCACCTACCCCCATCCAGAGACCCAGGACCCCTGGCACCTAACCCTGTCCAGAGACCCAGGCCTCCGGCACCTACCTTGTCCAGAGGATCTGGACTCCGGCACCTACCCCTGTCCGGAGACCCAGGCACCCCGGCACCTATCCCCCTTCAGACACCCAGGCCCCCAGCACCCGCCCCTCCCGGAGACCCAGGTCCCCTGGCATCTACCTCTGTCCAGAGACCAAGGCCCCGCGGCACCTGCCACTGACCAGAGGCCCTGGATCCCGGCACCTACCCAGGTCCAGGCCCCCAGCACCTACCCCTGTCCAGAGACCCAGGCCCCCCGGAACCAACCCCTGTCCAGAGAGCCAGGCCCCCGGCACGTACCCCTGTCCAGAGACACAGGCCCCCCGGCACCTACCCTTGTCCAGAGACCCAGGCCCCCGGCACCTGCCCCTGTCCAGAGTCCCAGGACCCCTTACCTACCCCCGTCCAGAGACCCAGGTTCCCCAACACCTATCCCTGTAGAGAGGCCCAGGTCCCTCAACACCTACCCTTGTCCAGAACCCGACACCTACCCCTGTCCAGAGACTGAGGCCCCCGCGGCACCTACCCCTGTCCAGAGACCCAGGACTCCTGGCACCTACCCCTTTCCAGACACCCAGGCCCCCGGTACCTACCCCTGACTAGAGGCCCTGGACCCTGGCATCTATCCCTGTCCAGAAACACAGGCTCCCCGGAACCTACCCCTGTCCATAGACCCAGGCCCCCTGCACCTACCCCTGTCCAGAGACCCAGGCCACCCGGCACCTACCCCTGTCCAGAGACTCAGGCCCCACGGCACCTACCCCTGTCCAGAGACCCAGGTCCCCGGCACCTACCCCTTCCACAGACCCAGGAGCCCTGGCACCTACCCCTGTCCAGAGACCCAGGCCCCCAGTACCTACACCGTCCAGATGCACTGGACCCCCGCACTTACCACTATCCAGAGACCCAGGGCCCCCGGCACCTACCCCTGTCCAGAGAACCAGGCCCACCGGCACCTACCCCTCTCCAGAGACCTAAGCCCCCCCCGGCACCTACCCCTGACCAGAGACCCAGGGATCTGGCACCTACCCCTGTCCAGAGACCCAGGCTCCCCGGCATCTACCCCTGTCTAGAGACCCAGGACCCCAGCACCTACGCCTGTCCAGAGACTCAGGATCCCTGGCACCTACCCCTGTCAAGAGACCCAAGCCCCGGCACCTGCCCCTGTCCAGAGACGCAGGCTCCCTGGCACCTGCCGCTGTCCAGAGGCCGTGGACCCCGGCACCTGGCCCTGTCCAGAGACCTAGGCCCCCGGTCCCTGCACCTGTCCAGAGACCCAGGCCCCTCGGCAC
This sequence comes from Aotus nancymaae, assembly GCF_030222135.1. NCBI lineage: Eukaryota > Metazoa > Chordata > Mammalia > Primates > Aotidae > Aotus > Aotus nancymaae. The sequence goes on from NW_026988414.1 coordinate 77,682,374, forward strand.
CTACCCCTGTCCAGACACCCAGCCCCGCAGGCACCTTCCCCTGTCCAGAGACCCAGGCCCCCGGCACCTACCCCTGTGTAGAGACCCAGGCCCCACAGAACCTACCCCTGTCCAGAGACCCAGGCCCCTGGCACCTGCCCCTCTCCAGAGACCTAAACGCCCGGCACGTGCCCCTGTTCAGAGGCCCTGGACCCCGGCACCTACCCAGGCCCAGGCCCCTCGGCACCTGACCCTGTCCAGGGACCCAAACCCCCGGCACCTGCCTCTGTCCAGAGGCCCAGGACCCCGCACCAACCCCTGTCCAGAGACCAGGGTCACCCAACACCTATCCCTGTCCAGAGACCGAGGTCCCCCAACACCTACCCCTGTCCAGCACCCCGCATCTACCCCTCTCCAGAGACCCAGGCCCCCAGGCACCTACACGTGTCCAGAGACCCAGGCCCCCCGGCACCTACCCGTCCAGAGACCCAGCCCCCGGCACCTACCCTTTCCAGAGATCCAGGACCCCGGCACCTACCCCTGTCCAGAGTCCCTGGACCCCGGCAGCTAACCCCGTTCAGAGACCCAGGCCCCCGACAGCTGCCCCTGTCCAGACACCCTGGACCCCGGCAATTACCCAGGCCGAGGCCCCCTGGCACCTACCCCATCCAGAGACCCAGAACCCCTGGCACCTACACCTGTCCAGACACCCAGAACCCTGGCACCTACCCCTGTCCAGAGGCCATAGACCCCGGCACCTATCCCTGTCCAGAGACCCAGGCCCCCCGGCACCTACCCGTCCAGAGACTCAGCCCCCGGCACCTACCCTTTCCAGAGACCCAGGACCCCGGCACCTACCCCTGTCCAGAGTCCCTGGACCCCGGCAGCTAACCCCGTTCAGAGACCCAGGCCCCCGACAGCTGCCCCTGTCCAGACACCCTGGACCCCGGCAATTACCCAGGCCGAGGCCCCCTGGCACCTACCCCATCCAGAGACCCAGGACCCCTGGCACCTACACCTGTCCAGACACCCAGGACCCTGGCACCTACCCCTGTCCAGAGGCCATAGACCCCGGCACCTATCCCTGTCCAGAGACCCAGGCACCCTGGCACCTACCCCCATTCAGAGACCCAGGCCTTCAGCACCTGCCCCTGTCCAGAGACCCAGGCCCCCGGCACCTGCCACTGTCCAGAGACCCTGGACCCCGGCACCTACCCAGGTCCAGGCCCCCCGGAACCTACCCCTGTCCAGAGACCCAAGTCCCCGGCACCTACCCTTTCCAGAGACCCAGGACTCCGGCATCTACTGCTGTCCAGAGACTCAGGCCCCTGGCACCTACCCCTGTTCAGAGGGTCTGGACCCCGGCACCTACCAATGTTCAGAGACCCAGGCCCACGGCATATGCCCATGTCCAGAGGTCCAGGCCCCCAGGCACCTGCCTCTGTCCAGACGCCCTGAACCCCGGTACGTACCCAGGCCCAGGCCTCCCAGCACCTACCCCCATCCAGAGACCCAGGACCCCTGGCACCTACGCCTGTCCAGAGACCCAGGCGCCCCCGCATTTGCCCCTGTCAAGAGACCCAGGCCCCCCGGCACCTGCCCCTGTGAAGAGACCCAGGATCCCCGGCAACTACCCCGTCCAGAGGCCCTTGACCCCGGCACCTGCCCCTGTCCAGAGACCCAGGCCCCTCAGCACCTGCCTCTGTCCAGAGGCCCTGGACCCCACCACCTCCCCAGGCCCAGGCACCTCGGCACCGACCCCTGTCCAGAGACCCAGGCGCCCCGGCACGTACCCCTGTCCAGAGACCCAGGCCCCGGGCACCTACCCTGTCCAGAGACTCAGGACACCGGCACCTACCGCTGTCCAGAGACCCAGGACCCCGGCACCTACCCCTGTTTACAGGCTCTATACCCGGGCACCTACCAACGTTCAGAGACCCAGGCCCCCGGCACATGGCCATGTGAACAGGTCCAGGCCCCTAGGCACCTGCCTCTGTCCAGATGCCCTGGACCCGGCACCTACCCAGGCCCAGGCTCCGCGGCACCTACCCCTGTTCAGAGACCCAGGACCCCTGGCACCTACACCGGTCCAGAGACCGAGACAACCGGCACCTACCCTGTCCCGAGACACTGGACCCCAGCACCTACCCCTATCCAGAGACCCAGGCCCCCCGGCACCTATCCCTGTCCAGAGACCCAGGCCTCCCGGGACCTGCCCCTGTCGAGAGGCCCTGGACCCTAGGACGTACCCAGGCACAGGCCCCCCGGCACCTACCTCTGTGCAGAGATCCAGAGCCCCAGGCACCTAGCCCTGTCCAGAGGCCCTGGACGCCGGTACCTACGCCTGTCCAGAGAGTCAGGACCCCCAGCACCTACACCTGTCCAGAGACCAAGGCCTCCCAGCACCTACAGCGGTCCAGAGACCCGGGCCCAAGGAACCTACAACTGTCCAGAGACCCAGGCCCCCGGCACCTAGCCTGTCCAGAGGCCCTGGACCCCAGCATCCACCCCCGTTCAGACCCAGGCCCCTGGCACCTGCCCCTGTCCAGAGACCTAGGCCCCCCGGCACCTACCCCTGTCCAGACATCCAGCCCCCCCAGCACCTACCCCTGTCCGGAGACCCAGGCCCCTGGCACCTGCCCCTCTCCAGAGACCTAAACCCCCGGCACCTCTCCCTGATCAGAGGCCCTGGACCCCGGCACCTACCCAGGCCCAGGCCCCTCGGCACCTGTCCCTGTCCAGGGACCCAAACCCCCGGCACCTGCCTCTGTCCAGAGGCCCAGGACCCCGCACCTACCCCTGTCCAGAGACCAGGGTCCCCCAAAACCTACCCCTGTCCAGCACCCCGCACCTACCCCTCTCCAGAGACCCAGGCCCCCAGGCACCTACCCCTGTCCAGAGACCCAGGCCCTCCGGCACCTACCCCTGTCCAGAGACCCAGCCCCCGGCACCTACCCTTTCCAGAGACCCAGGACACCGGCGCCTACTGCTGTCCAGAGACCCAGGTCCCCGGCACCTACCCCTGTCCAGAGTCCCTGGACCCCGGCAGCTACCCCCGTTCAGAGACCCAGGCCCCCGACAGCTGCCCCTGTCCAGACACCCTGGACCCCGGCAATTACACAGGCCGAGGCCCCCCGGCACCTACCTCGTCCAGAGACCCAGGACCCCTGGCACCTACACCTGTCCAGACACCCAGGCCCCTGGCACCTACCCCTGTCCAGAGGCCATGGACCCCAGCGCCTATCCCTGTCCAGAGACCCAGGCACCCTGGCACCTACCCCCGTTCAGAGATCCAGGCCTCCGGCACCTGCCCCTGTCCAGAGACCCAGGCCCCCGGCACCGGCCCCTGTCCAGAGACCATGGACCCTGGCACCTACCCAGGCCCAAGCCCCCCGGCACCTACCCCCGTTCAGAGACCCAGGACCCCAGGCACCTACACCTGTCCAGAGACGCAGGTCTCCCGGCACCTGCCCCTGTCGAGAGGCCCTGGACCCTAGCACCTACCCAGGCACAGGTCCCCCGGCATCTACCTCTGTCCAGAGATCCAGGACCCCAGGCACCTAGCCCTGTCCAGAGGCCCTGGATGCCGGCACCTACCCCTGTCCAGAGACCCAGGCCCCCCGGCACCTACCCCTGTCCAGAGACCAAGGCCCCCCGGCACCTACCCCTGTCCAGAGACCAAGGCCCCCCGGCACCTACACCTGTCCAGAAACCCATGCTCCCGGCGCCTAGCCCTGTCGAGACACCCAAGCCCCCCGGCATCTGCCCCTGTCCAGAGGCCCTGGACCCCGGCACCTACCCAGGCCCAGGCCCCCCCGCACCTACCCCTGACCAGAGACCCAGGCCCCCCCGCACCTACCCCTGTCCAGAGACCTAGGCCCCCCGGCTCCTGCCCCTGTCCAGAGGCCCTGGACCCCGGCACCTAACCAGGCCCAGGCCCCCCATCACCTACCGCTGTCCAGTGACCCAGGCCCCCGGCACCTACCCCTGTCCAGAGGCCCTGGACCCTGGCAGCTACCCCCGTTCAGAGACCCAGGCCCTTGACAACTGCCCCTGTCCAGACACCCTGGACCCTGGCAATTACCCAGGCCCAGGCCCCCCGGCACCTACCTCGTCCAGAGACCCAGGACCCCTGGCACCTACACCTGTCCAGAGGCCATGGACCCCGGAACCTATCCCTGTCGAGAGACCCAGGCCCCCGGCACCTGCCCCTGTCCAGAGACCCAGGCCCCCGGCACCTACCCCATCCAGAGGCCCAGGAACCCTGGCACCTACCCCTGTCCAGAAACCCAGGCCCCCGGGACCTACCCTGTACAGAGGCCCTGGACCCCAGCAGCTACCCCCGTTCAGAGACCCAGGCCCCTGGCACCTGGCCCTGTCCACAGATCCAGGCCCCCCGGCACCTCACCCTGTCCAGACACCCTGGACCCCGGCACCTACCCTGGCCCAGGCCCCCCGGCACCTACACCCGTCCAGAGATCCAGGACCCTTGACACCTACGCCTGTTCAGAGACCCAGGCCCCCGGCACCTACCCTGTCCAGAGGCCCTGGACCCCGGCACCAACACCTGTCCAGAGACCCAGGCTGCCTGGCACCTACCCCTGTCCAGAGACCCAGGGCCCCCAGCACCTAGCTCTGTGCAGAGGCCCTGGACCCCGGCACCTACCCCTGTCCAGAGACCTAGGCCATCCGGCACCTACCGCTGTCCAGAGACCCAGGCGCCCCTGCATTTGCACCTGTCAAGAGACCCATGCCCCCCGGCACCTGCCTCTGTCCAGAGGCCCTGGATCACGGCACCTGCCCATTTCCAGAGATCCAGGCCCCCAGTACCTACCCCTATCCAGAGACCCAGGCCCCCCGGCAACTACCCCTGTCCGGAGACCCAGGCCTCCCGGCACCTATCCTCCTTCAGAGACCCAGGCCCCCGGCACCTGCCCCTCCCGGAGACCCAGGTCCCCCGGCACCTACCCCTGTCCAGAGGCCCTGGACCCCGGCACCTACCCAGGCCTAGGCCCCCCAGCACCTACCCCTTTCTAGAGACCCAGGCCCAAGGCACCTACATCTGTCCAGAGACATAGGCGCCCCCGCATCTGCCCCTGTCAAGAGACCCATGCCCCCGGCACTTGAACATGTCCAGATGCCGTGGACTCCGGCACCTGCACCTGTCCAGAGACCCAGGCCCCCGGCACCTAGCCTGTCCAGAGGCCCTGGACCCCAGCATCCACCCCCGTTCAGACCCAGCCCCCTGGCACCTGCCCCTGTCCAGAGACCCAGGCCCCCCGGCACCTGCCCCTGTCCAGAGACCCAGGCCCCCCGGCACCTGCCCCTGTACAGAGGTCCTGGACCCTGGCACCTACGCAAGTCCAGTCCCCCCGGCACCTACCCCCGTCCAGAGGCCCAGGCCCCCTGGCACCTACCCCTGTCCAGAGACCCAGGACCTCGGCACATACCCCGGAGACCCAGGCCCCCGGCACCTAGCCTGTCCAGAGACCTAGGCCCCCCGGCACCTACCCCTGTCCAGACATCCAGCGCTCCCGGCACCTTCCCCTGTCCAGAGACCCAGGCCCCCGGCACCTACCCCTGTGTAGAGACCCAGGCCCCCCAGCACCTACCCCTGTCCGGAGACCCAGGCCCATGGCACCTGCCCCTCTCCAGAGACCTAAACCCCCGGCACCTGTCCCTGTTCAGAGTCCTGGACCCCGGCACCTATCCAGGCCCAGGCCCCCCGGCACCTACCCCTGTCCGGAGACCCAGGCCCCCCGGCACCTATCCTCCTTCAGAGACCCAGTCCCCTCGGCCCCTACCCCTGTCCAAACACCCAGGCCCCCCGGCACCTGCCGCTGTCCAGAGGCCCTGGACCCCAGCACCTACCCCTGTCCAGAGACCCAGGCCCCCGGCACCTATACTTTACAGAGACCCAGGCCCCCGGCACCTACCCTGTCCAGAGACACTGGACCCCAGCACCCACCCCTGTCCAGAGACCCAGGCCCCTGGCACCTATACCTGTCCAGAGACCCAAGCCTCCCGGCACCTGCCCGTGTCGAGAGGCCCTGGACCCTAGCACCTACCTAGGCCCAGGGCCCTGGCACCTACACCTGTCCAGAGACTGAGGGCCCCCGGTACCCAGCCCTGTACAGAGGCCCTGGACCCCGGCACCTACCCCTGTCCAGAGACTCAGGAGCCCGGCACCTACACCTGTCCAGAGACCCAGCCCCCGGCACCTACCCCTGTGCAACGACCCGGGCCCCCGGCACCTGTCCGTGTCCATAGACCCATGTCCCCCCGGCACCTACCCCCGTCCAGAGACCCAGGACCCCTGGCACCTAACCCTGTCCAGAGACCCAGGCCCCCAACACCTACCCTGTCCAGAGGATATGGACTCCGGCACCTACCTCTGTCCGGAGACCCAGGCTCCCTGGCACCTATTCCCCTTCAGAGACCCAGGCCCCCCGGCACCTACCCCTGTCCAGAGACCCAGACGTCCGGCACCTACCCTGTCCAGAGACCAAGGCCCCCCGGCACCTACCTCTGGCAGAGACCCAGGCCCCTATGCACCTACCCCTGTCCACAGTCCCAGGCCCCCGGCACCTGCCACTATCTAGAGACCCAGGCCTCCTGGCACCTCCCCCTGTCCAGAGACCCAGGACCCCGGCACCTATCGCTGTCCAGAGACCCAGGCCCCCGGCACCTACCCCTGTCCAGAGGCTCTGGATCCTGGCACCTACCGCCGTTCATAGACCCAGGCCCCCGGCCGGGTAATTTTTTGTATTTTCAGTAGAGATGGGGTTTCACCATGTTAGGCAGGCTGGTCTCAAACTCCTGACCTCTGGTGATCCTCCTTCGTTGGCCTCCCAAAGTGCTGGGATTACAGGTTTGAGGACCATGCCCAGTCTATTGGCAGTATTTTAAACATTTTCTTACTGATACATAAAATAATGCGGCATCCCATAATTCACAGTGCCTTACACTGAGATATGGTATATAGAACAGGCAGCTCTACTCATATGATTGGTATCGAAATACATTTTCATTCTTATAAGTACCACAGAAAAAGAGGGCTGAAATGAAAATAACAACACATTTTTAAAACAAAGTAATTCTTACTTTTTCAGAAAACTTAGAGCCAAAGAAAACTCAGGATTCAAATGAATAGGAATATCTATTTTGTTAATACTTAGATTTATAGAATGTATTGAATCAAGTAATTCCAAAAATTAATAGTAGTGTTTAACACTGTTGGTATTTAAACTTCTGTGAGCTAAATTTAAATTCTCAGAAGGGTATTTAAAGGTTATCTTTTACAAATATTTCCTAGCTTCAGAAATACTTTCATTTGAAAAAAGGGAATAAAAGCTTCAATTGAGATTTAACCCTAATAGTCCAATTTTAAATCTCTCAGCTTGCTCAGGCTGGGCAGGTAAGTGAAACTTTTAAGGATGGAAGGGGGTCCTGAAAGATGGAAGAATGTGTCTGTTACATGAAAGGTATTTGGCTTACGTTGAAGAAATAAATGGAGTGAAAGAATGAATACACAGAGCTGAGGAGTTCATTATTATTGTTTGCATATATGTAATAAACCTTTATATAATAAAAATTATATATACAATAAAATGTATGCAGAAAAACCTACAAGCACACATAATAATGTCCCCTTTACAAGGAATGGCTCCAAGATGGCCGATTAGGAGCAGCTCAGGATTGCAGCTTCCAGGGAAAGCATGGAGAGTGAGTGGATGCTGCATTTCCAGATGGATTTTTATTGCCCACAGACCAGGAGATTCCCAAGCAGAGGAGCCCCATGAGTCACCAGCACGGCTGTTTTGGCTGGTGCTGTGGTTCTCCGCACAAAATACATGGGTCTGGGCACCATTTTAGCTGGTGATTGGAGCTCCTGGGAGATAGAGTCACCCATTCAACTGATAAAAAAGGGGGCTGAAACAGGGAGCCAGGCCAGGAGATTCCTGGGCAAAAAAGTGCCATGAATCTCAGAGTGGCTGTTTCAGCCGGCGCAGTGGGTAACTGCACGGGAAATCACACAGATCCCGGAGCCTTTTCAACAGGCGACTGGAACACCTGCGAGACAGAGTCACACATTCAACTGAAAAACAAAGAAAGAAAAAAAAGGGCTCTGAGGCAGGGAGCCAGGTGATCAGGCTCAGCTGGTCCCACCCCCAAGAAAAAACAGCAATCTGAAACACTCTGGACTGAGAATTTCACAGCAAGCACAGCTGAACCTGGGATGGCCCAACTCAGTTGGGGAGGGGCGTCCGCCATTACCGAGGCAGTCCACCACTATGGAGGTAGTCCGCCATTGCCGAGGCAGCCCACGATTACAGAGAGAGTTCGCCATTATAGAGGTGGCCAAACATTGACAAGGCAGTTCTAACTATACCCGTATAAACAGGACTGCAGGGAAGTTCACATGGCAGCTGGGCGGAGCCCACAGCAGCTCAGTGAAACCTCTGCAGCAGACAGTGACTAGGCTGCCTCCTCACTGGGCAGGCCAGCCCTGAAAAAAGGCAGCAGCACAACAGAAACTCATAAATAAAGCCCTAACTCCCTGGGACAGAGCACCTGGGGAAGAAAAAAGGGGGTTTATGAGTTCTGCTGCAGCAGACTTAAACGTACCTGCCCAGCAGCTCTGAATGAACAATGGAGCTCACAGATCAGCACTTGAGCTCCGATAAAGGAGAGACTGTCTCCTCAAGCAACTCCCTGACCCCCGTATATCCAAAGAGTCACCTCATAAAGGAGAGCTCAGACTGACATCTGGTGGGTATCCTTCTGGGACAAAGATAGCAGAAGAAGAAAGTGGCAGCAACCCTTACTGTTCTGCAGCTGCTGCAGGTGATCCCCAGGCAAGCAGGGCCTGGAGTGGACCTCAGCAGTCCTACAGCAGAGGGGCCAGACTGTTAGAAGGCAAACTAAGAAACAGAAAGAAATAATTTCGTCATCAACAAACTGGATGTCCACTCAGAGACCCAATCTGAAAGTCAACAACTACAAAGATGACAGGTGGATAAATCGAGAAAGATGGGACGAAACCAGCGCAAAAAGGATGAAAACACACAAAACCAGAACGCCTCTCCTCCTACAAGGGATCACGACTCCTCACCAGCAAGGGAACAAGGCTGGATGGAGAATGAGTGTGATGAATTGACAGACTCAGGCTTCAGAAGGTGGGTAATAAGAAACTTCTGTGAGCTAAAAGAACATGTTCTAACCCAATGCAAAGAAACTAAGAACCTTGAAAAAAGATTTGATGAAATCCTAACGAGAATAAACAACTTAGAGAGGAATACAAGTGAATTGATGGAGCTGAAACACACAACACGAGAACTTGGTGAAGCATACATAAGTTTCAACAGCCGAATTGACTAAGCAGAAGAAAGGATATCAGAGGTCAAAGATCAACTCAATGAAATAAAAGGAGAAGGGAAGATTAGAGAAAAAAGGATAAAAAGGAATGAACAAAGTCAACAAGAAATATGGGACTATGTGAAAAGACCTAATATATATTTGATAGGTGTACCTGAATATGATGGAAAGAATGAGTCCAAGCTGGAAAATACTCTTCAGGATATTATCCAGGAAAACTTCCCCAACATAGCAAGGCAGGCCAATATTCAAGTCCAGGAAATACAGAGAACACCACAAAGATATTCCTCAAGAAGAGCAACCCCAAGGCACATAATTGCCAGATTCACCAGGGTTGAAATGAAGGAAAAAAATGCTAAGGGCAGCCAGAGAGAAAGGTCGGGTCACCCACAAAGGGAAGCCCATCAGACTCACAGCACATCTCTCAGCAGAAACCCTACAAGCCAGAAGAGAGTGGAGGCCAATATTCAACATCCTTAAAGAAAAGAACTTTCAACCTACAATATCATATCCGGCCAAACTAAGCTTCATAAGTGAAGGAAAAATAAAATCCTTTACGAACAAGCAAGTACTCAGAGATTTCATCACCACCAGGTCTGCTTTACAAGAGCTCCTGAAAGAGGCACTATACATAGAAAGGAACAACCAGTACCAGCCACTCCAGAAACATACCAAATCGTAAAGGGCATCAACACAATGAAGAAACTACATCAACTAATGGGCAAAACAGCCAGCTAGCCTCAAAAGGGAAGGATCAAATTCACACATAACTATATTAACCCTAAATGTAAATGGGCTAAATGCCCCAATCAAAAGATACAGACTGGCAAATTGGATAAAAAGCCAAAACTCATCAGTGTGCTGTATCCAGGAAACCCATCTTACATGCAAGGATACACAAAGACTCAAAAGAAAGGGATGGAGGAAGATTTACCAAGCAAATGGAGAGCAAAAAAAAAGGAGGAGATGCAATTCTCATCTCTGATAAAATAGACTTTAAACCAACAAAGATCAAAAGAGACAAAGAAGGACATTACATAATGGTAAAAGAATCAATGAAACAAGAAGAGCTAATGATCCTAAATATATATGCACCTAATACAGGAGCACCCAGATACATAAGGCAAGTTCTTAATGACTTACAAAGAGACTTAGACTCCCACACAATAATAGCGGGAGACTTTAACACCCCATTGTCAATATTAGATCAACGAGACAGAAAATTAACAAGGATATCCAGGACTTGCACTCAGATCTGGACCAAGCAAACCTAATAGACATTTACAGAACTCTCCACCCCAAATTCACAGAATATACATTCTTCTCAGCACCACATCACACCTACCCTAAAATTGACCACATAATTGGAAGTAAATCACACCTCAGCAAATGCAAAAGAATGGAAATCAAAACAGTCTCTCAGACTACGGTGCAATCAAGTTAGAACTCAGAACTGAGAAACGAACTCAGAACTGCACAGCTTCATGAAAACTGAACAACTGGCTCTTAAATGTTGACTGCATAAACAATGAAATGAAGGCAGAAATAAAGATGTTCTTTGAAACCAAAGAGAACGAAGACACAACATACCAGAATCTCTGGGACACATTTAAAGCAGTGTCTAGAGGAAAATATATAGCAATAAATGCCCACATGACAAGCAAAGAAAGATAAAAAATCAACACCCTATCATCAAAATTGAAAGAGCTAGAGGAGCAAGATCAAAAAAAACTCAAAACCTAGCAGAAGACAAGAAATAACTAAGATCAGAGCAGAACTGAAGGAGATAGAGACACAAAAAAAACCTTCAAAAAATCAATAAATCCAGGAGCTGATTTTTTGAAAAGATCAACAAAATAGACCACTAGCCAGATAACAAAAAAGAAGAGAGGCCGGGCGTGGTGGCTCAAGCCTGTAATCCCAGCACTTTGGGAGGTCAAGGCGAGTGGATCACAAGGTCAAGAGATCGAGACCATCCTGGTCAACATGGTGAAACCCCGTCTCTACTAACACAAAAAATTAGCTGGGCACGGTGGCGCGTGCCTGTAATCCCAGCTACTCAGGAGGCTGAGGCAGGAGAATTGCCTGAACCCAGGAGGCGGAGGTTGCGGTGAGCCGAGATCGCGCCATTGCACTCCAGCCTGGGTAACGAGCGAAACTCCGTCGCAAAAAAAAAAAAAAAAAAAAAGAAGAGAATAATCAAATAGATGCAATAAAAAACGATAAAAGGGATATCACCACAGATTTCACAGAAATACAAACCATCATCAGAGATTATTACAAACAACTCTATGCAAATAAACTAGTAAACCTGGAAGAAATGGATAAATTCCTGGACACTTGCATCCTCCCAAGCCTAAACCAGGAAGAAGTCGAAACCCTGAATAGACCAATAACAAGGTCTGAAGTTGAGGCAGCAACTAATAGCCTACCAACCAAAAAAAAGCCCAGGTCCAAATGGGTTCACAGCCGAATTCTACAAGACATACAAAGAGGAGCTGGTACCACTCCTTATGAAACTATTCCAAACAATCCAAAAAGAGGGAATCCTTCCCAAATCATTTTATAAGACCAACATCATCCTGATACCAAAACCTGGCAGAGACTCAACAAGAAAAGAAAACTTCAGGCCAATATCCATGATGAACATAGATGCAAAAATCTTCAATAAAATACTGGCAAACTGACTGCAACAGCACATCCAAAAGCTTATCCACCATGATCAAGTAGGCTTCATCCCAGGGACGCAAGGCCGGTTCAACATACACAAGTCTATAGACGTAATTCACCACATAAACAGAACCAAAGACAAAAACCACATGATTATATCAATAGATGCAGAGAAGGCATTTGACAAAATGCAACAGCCCTTTATGCTAAAAACCCTCAATAAACTAGGTATTGATGGAACGTATCTCAAAATAATAAAAGCTACTTACGACAAACCAACAGCCAATATCATACTGAATGGGCAAAAACTGGAAGCATTCCCTTTGAAATCTGGCACTAGTTAAGGATGCCCTCTCTCACCACTCCTATTCAATACAGTATTGGAAGTTCTAGCCAGAGCAATCAGGCAAGAAAAAGAAATAAAGTGTATTCAAATAGGATAGGAGGAAGTCAAATTGTCTCTATTTGCAGATGACATGATTGTATGTCTAGAAGACCCCATCATCTCACCCCAAAATCTCCTGAAACTGATAAGCAACTTCAGCAAGGTCTCAGGATACAAAATCAATGTGCAAAAATCACAAGCATTCCTATACACCAATAACAGACTCAAAGAGAGCCAAGTCAAGAACGAACTGTCATTCACAATTGCTACAAAGAGAATAAAATATCTAGGAATACAACAAAGGATGTAAAGGACCTCTTCCAGGAGAACTACAAACCACTGCTCAAGGAAATAAGAGAGGACACAAACAGATGGAGAAACATTCCATGTTCATGGTTAGGAAGAATCAATATCGTGGAAATGGCCATACTGCCCAAAGTAATTTACAGATTCCATGCTACCCCCATCAAGCTACCAATGACCTTCTTCACAGAACTGGAAAAAACCACCTTAAACTTCATATGGAACCGAAAGAGAGCCCGCATAGCCAAGTCAATTCTCAGCAAAAAAAAAAAAAAAAAAAAAAAAGGCAGGAGGCATCACACTACCGGACTTCAAACTTTACTACAAGGCTACAGTAATCAAAACAGCATGGTACTGGTACCAAAACAGAGATATAGACGAATGGAACAGAACAGAGGCCTCTGAGGCAACACCACACATTTACAACCATCCAATCTTTGACAAACCTGACAAAAACAAGCAATGGGAAAAGGAGTCCCTGTTTAATAAATGGTGTTGGGAAAACTGGCTAGCCATGTGCAGAAAGCAGAAACTGGACCCCTTCCTGACGCTTTATACTAAAATTAACTCCAGATGGATTAAAGACTTAAACATAAGACCCAACACCATAAAAACTCTACAAGAAAACCTAGGCAAACCATTCAGGACATAGGTATAAGCAAGGACTTCATGACCAAAACACCAAAATCATTGGCAACAAAAGCCAAAATAGACACATGGGACCTAATCAAACTCCACAGCTTCTGCATAGCAAAAGAAACAGTCATTAGAGTGAACTGGCAACCAACAGAAAGGGAAAAAATTTTTGCGATCTACCCATCTGATAAAGGGCTGATATCCAGAATCTACAAAGAACTAAAACAGATTTACAAGAAAAAAACAAACAAGCCCACTCAAAAGTGGGCAAAGGATATGAACAGACACTTTACAAAAGAAGACATATATGAGGCCAACATATGAAAAAATGCTCATCATCACTGGTCATTAGAGAAATGCAAATCAAAACTACACTGAGATACCATCTCACGCCAGTTAGAATGGTGATCATTAAAAAATCTGGAGACAACAGATGCTGGAGAGGATGTGGAGAAATAGGAACACTTTTACACTGTTGGTGGGAGTGTAAATTAGTTCAACCATTGTGGAATACAGTGTGGCGATTCCTCAAGGACCTAGACATAGAAATTCCATTTGATCCAGCAATCCCATTACTGGGTATATATCCAAAGGATTATAAATCATTCTACTATAAGGACACATGCACACGAATGTTCAATGCAGCACAGTTTACAATAGCAAAGACCTGGAACCAACCCAAATGCCCATCGATGATAGACTGGACAGGGAAAATGTGGCACATATACACCATGGAATACTATGCAGCCATCAAAAACGATGAGTTTGTGTCCTTTGTAGGGACATGGATGAACCTTGAAACCATCAGTCTCAGCAAACTGACACAAGAACAGAAAATCAAACACTGCATGTTCTCACTCATAGGTGGGTATTAAACAATGAGAACACATGGACACATGAAGGGGAGCATCACCCACTGGGGTCTGACAGGGGGAAATGGGGGAGGGACAGCGGGGGGTGGGGAGTTAGGGAGAGATAGCATGGGAAGCAATGCCAGATAAAGGTGATGGGGAGGAAGGCGGCACATCACACTGCCATGTGTGTACCTATGCAACAATCTTGCACATTCTTCACATGTACCCCAAAACCTAAAATGCAATAAAAAAAGAACATAAAAACAGAAAAATAAAGTGATGTATATACTTAATTTTGTTAAATCACTTTAAAATGGTTTATAAAGTGCTCTATAAGGGGAATGATGAGTAGATCAGAAACCAGCTAAGCGTTGTTTTTGTTTTGCTGCTGAGAAAGATGGCTTGGGTGCTCCAGCCCCATGGCAAAGTTTCCACATCCCAAGTGCTACTGAACCTGCCAAGGGTAGAGAGCCCAGTGCCCTTTATGACAGCACTCACCTCACCCCCACCTTGCATTCCACCCACATTCTACCCAACTCTATCCCTCACCAGTGCCCCCACTCCATCCAACCCTATCCCATTCAACCCCCCACACCACTCCACACCCCATCCAAGCTTCACTCCACTCCACTCCTGACCAGTCCCCATCACATCCAATGCCCTCACCCACCCTCCACCACAGTTCCTCATCCCATTCAACCCTTACTCCACTCCACTCCCCACCAGTCCGTCACCAACGCTACACTCACCATAGTCCCCCACATCCAACGCCACCCAACTCCACTTCCTACCACAGTCCCTCACCCAACTCTACCCCCACCACAGTCCCCCCATCGCCCACCCAACTCCACCCCCAGCCTGACTTCCACCCCACCCATGCCTTCACCCGCACCATATCTCCTCTACCCCAAAACCAGGAATGGGGGCTTCTCCCCTCTCCCCAGGCCTCCCTTAGCAGCCCCCGACCCCGGCCATTACCTCTTCTTCTTGTCTCCGTCGTTTATCTCATTGACCTGGAGTAAGAGGATCTGGTCCACCTTGTTGACATCACCTGCGATGGCAGCTCTGTGGATCATGCCTAGATCCTTCGGCCGGATGCGGTACCGGGTGTTCGAGAAACCATCGCCATCCTTGTGATGATTCTTCCTCCATCTAGCCACGTGTCTCCTCCAGGCCCTCAGGAACCACTCCCCGACCCTCATCCTGAAACCAAAGATCGCCCAGGCTAAGGGACTGGCTTCAAGATAATTCAATTCCTACTGGCTTTCCGCCGCTCTGGACCAAAGCACCCGGAGGTAATCAGCTCCAGCCACAACCGCCGCCAGGGACACTCGAGTCTCCAGCCTCTGAAAGCAGCGTCTAGCCGAGCAGAGCCGGTAGGCACCAGCGCGCGCATGCGCCTGTTAACAGCCAGCCGGCTGGCGCATGCGCGCGCTGACAGCCAACGACGGAGAGAACCCCCTCCCCCCGCACCGTACCCCTACCCGCACCGCGGAGAAAGGGCTCTGAGCCCCGCTCTTGCGGGCGCCGCCTGGAGGCCGGGAAGGCCCTCGGGCGAGTAAGCAGGCTCCCTGGAGTGCGATGCTGCCATGCTCCAGGTTTCCACTGACTGCTCTGCTGGTGCCGGGGGGGCCTGGGTCTCTGGACAGGGTAGGTGCCGGGGGGCCGGGGTGTCTGGACAGGGGTAGGTGCTGGGGGGCCTGAGTCTCTGGACAGGGGTAGGTGCCGGGGCGCCTGGGTCTCTGGACAGGGTAGGTGCCGGGGGGCCTGGGTCTCTGGACAGGGGTAGGTGCCGGGGGGCCGCCTGAGTCTCTGGTCAGGGGTAGGTGCCGGGGCGCCTGGGTCTCTGGATAGGGGTAGGTGCCGGGGTGCCTGGGTCTCTGGACAGGGGTAGGTGCCGGGGGGCCTGGGTCTCTGGAGAGCGGTAGGTGCCGGGGGCCCTAGATCTCTTGTCAGGGGTAGGTGCCGGGGGGCCTTGGTCTCTGGACAGGGGTAGGTGCCAGGGTCCAGGGTCTCTGGACAGGGGTAGGTGCCGGCTGGCCTGGGTCTCAGAACAGGGGTAGGTGCTGGGGTCCGGGGCCTCTGGACAGGGCTAGGTGCCGGGGGCCCAGGGTCTCTGGACAGGGTAGGTGCCGGGGTCCTGGGTCTCTGGACAGGCGTAGGTGTCAAGGGTCCTGGGTCTCTGGACGCGGGTAGGTGCCGGGGGGCCTGGGCCTGGGTAGGTGGCGGGGTCCAGGGTGTCTGGACAGGGTGAGGTGCCGGGGGGCCTGGATCTCTGGACAGGGCCAGGTGCCGGGGGCATGGGTCTCTGAACGGGGGTAGCTGATGGGGTCCAGGGCCTCTGGACAGGGTAGGTCCCGGGGGCCTGGGTTTTTGGACAGGGGTAGGTACCAGGGGTCCTGGGCCTCTGGATGGGGTAGGTCACGGGGGCCGGGGTCTCTGGACAGGGGTAGGTGCCCGGGGGCCTGGATCTCTGGACAATGGTAAGTGCCTGGGGGCCTGGGCCTCTGGACAGGGGTAGGTGCTGGGGGACCTAGGTCTCTGGACAGGGGTAGGTGCCGAGGGGCCTGGGTCTCTGGACAGGTGCAGGGACTGGGGGGCCTGGGTATCTGGACAGGGGCAGGTGCCGGGGTCCAGGGCATTTGAACATGTTCAGGTGCCGGGGGCATGGGTCCCTTGACAGGGGCAAATGCTGGGGCGCCTATGTCTCTGGACAGAGGTAGGTGCCAGAGGGCCTGGGTCTCTGGACTGGGGTAGATGCCGGGGGGGGCCTGGGTCTCTGGACAGGGGTAGCTGCCGGGGGCCTGGGTCTCTGGACAGGGGAGGTGCCAGTGGTCCTGAGTCTCTGGACAGGGATAGGTGCGGAGGGACTGGGTCTCTGGACAGGTGTAGGTGCCGTGGGCCTGGATCTCTGGACAGGGGTAGGTGCCGGGGGGCCTGGGTCTGTGGACATGGGTAGGTGCCGGGGGGCCTGGGTCTCTGGACAGGGGTTGGTTCTGGGGGACCTGGGCCTGGGTAGGTGCCGGGGTCCAGGGCCTCTGGACAGGGCTAGGTGCCGGGGTGCCTGGGTCTCTGGACAGGGGTAGGTGCCGGGGGGCCTGGGTCTCTGGAGAGCGGTAGGTGCCGGGGGCCCTAGATCTCTTGTCAGGGGTAGGTGCCGGGGTCCAGGGCCCCTGGACAGGGGTAGGTGCCGGGGTCCAGGGCCCCTGGACAGGGCTAGGTGCCGGGGGGCCTGGGTCTCTGGACAAGGGTAGATGCCGGGGGGCCTGGGTCTCTGGACAAGGGTCGGTGCCGGGGTGACTGGGCCTGGGTAGGTGCCGGGGTCCGGGACCTCAGGACAGGTGCAGGTGCGGGGGAGGCTGGGTCTCTGGACAGGTGTAGATGCCGGAGTCCTGGGTCTCTGGACAGGGGTAGGTGCCGGGGTCCTGCGTCTCTGGACAGGGATAGGTGCCGGGGTGCTGAGCTTGGGTAGGTGCCGGGGTCCAGGGCCTCCGGACAGGGGCAGGTGCCAAGGGGCCTGGGTATCCGAACAGGGGTAGGTGTCGGGGGGCTTGGGTCTCTGGACAGAGTAGGTGCCGGGGGGCCTGGGTCTCTGGACAGGGGAAGGTGCCGGGATCCAGGGCCTCTTCACAGGGGCAGGTGCCAGAGGGCCTGGGTCTCTGGACAGGGATAGGTGCTGGGGTCCAGGGCCTCTGGACAGGGCAAGGTGCCAGGGGGCCTGTGTCTCTAGACAAGGGTAGGTGCCAGGGAGCCTGGGTCTCTGGACAGGGGCAGGTGCCGGGGTCCTGGGTCTCTGGACAGGTGTAGGTGCCGGGGTCCTGGGTCTCTGGACAGGGGTAGGTGCCGGGGGACCTGCGTCTCTGGACAGGGATAGGTGCCGGGGGGCTGAGCCTGGGTAGGTGCCGGGGTCCAGGGCCTCCGGACAGGGGCAGGTGCCTGGGGGCCTGGGTCTCCGGACAGGGGTAGGTGCCGGGGGGCCTGGGTCTCTGGACAGGAGCAGGTGCAGGGGGGCCTTGGTCTCTGGACAGGGAAAGGTTCCAGGGTCCAGGGCCTCTTCACAGGGGCAGGTACCGGAGGGCCTGGGTCTCTGGACAGTGATAGGTGCCGGGGTCCAGGGCCTCTGGACAGGGTAAGGTGCCGGGGGGCCTGTGTCTCTGGACAAGGGTAGGTGCCGGGGGGCCTGGGTCTCTGGACAGGGTCAGGTTCCGGGGCGCCTGGGTCTCTGGACAGGGTTAGGTGTCGGGGGGCCTGGGTCTCCGAACAGGGGTAGGTGCCGGGGTCCAGGGTCTGTGGACAGGGGTATGTGCCAGCGGTCCTGTGTCTCTGGACAGGATAGGAGCCGGGGTCCCGGGTCTCTGGGCAGGGGTAGGTGCCGGGGGCCCTGAGTCTGTTGACAGGGGTAGGTGCCGAGGGTCCTGGGTCTCTAGACAGGGGTAGGTGCCAGGGGGCCTGGGTCTCTTGACAGGGTAGGTGCCGGGGGGCCTGGGTCCCTGGACAGGAGCAGGTGCAGGGGGGCCTTGGTCTCTGGACAGGGGAAGGTTCCGGGGTCCAGGGCCTCTTCACAGGGCAGGTGCCGGAGGGCCTGGGTCTCTGGACAGGGATAGGTGCCGGGGTCCAGGGCCTCTGAACAGGGTAAGGTGCCGGGGGGCCTGTGTCTCTGGACAAGGGTAGGTGCCGGGGGGCCTGGGTCTCTGGACAGGGTCAGGTTCCGGGGCGCCTGGGTCTCTGGACAGGGTTAGGTGTCGGGGGGCCTCGGTCTCTGGACGGGGTAGGTGCCGGTCTCCAGGGCGCATGTACGGGGTAGGTTCCGGGGGCCTGGGTCTCCGGACAGGGGCACGTGCCAGGGGTCCAGGGTCTGTGGACAGGTGTATGTGCCAGCGGTCCTGTGTCTCTGGACAGGATAGGAGCCGGGGTCCCGGGTCTCTGGGCAGGGGTAGGTGCGGGGGGCCCTGAGTCTGTTGACAGGGGTAGGTGCCGAGGGTCCTGGGTCTCTAGACAGAGGTAGGTGCCAGGGGGCCTGGGTCTGTGGACAGGGCTAGGTGCAGGGATCCTGGGTCTCTGGACAGGAGTAGGTGCCGGGGGTCCTGAGTCTGTGGACAGGGGTAGGTGCCGGGGTCCTGGGTCTCTGGACAGGGGTAGGTGCTGGGGGGCCTGGGCCTGGGTAGGTGCCGGGGTCCAGGGCCTCTGGACAGGGGTAGGTGCCGAAGGGCCTGGATCTCTGGACAGGGGTAGGTGCAGGGGGCCTGGGTCTCTGGACAGGGGTAGGTGCCGGGGTCCAGGGCCCCTGGACAGGGCTAGGTTCCCGGGGGCCTGGGTCTCAGGACAGGGGTAGGTGCCGGGGGGCCTGGGTCTGTGGAAGGGGCAGGTGCCAGAGGCCTGGGTGTCTCAACGGGGGTAGGTTCCGGGGGTCCTGGGTCTCTGAACGGGGGTAGGTGCCGGGGGTCCTGGGTCTCTGGACGGGGGTAGGTGCCATGGGACCTGGCCCTAGGTAGGTGTCGGGGTCCAGGGCCTCTGGATAGGGGCAGGACCCGGGGGGCCTTGGTCTCTGGACAGGGGTAGGTGCCGGGGGCCTGGTCTCTGAACGGGGGTAGAAGCCGGAAGGCCTGGGTCTCTGGATGGGGGTAGGTGCCGGGGGGCCTCAGCCAGGGTAGGTGCCGGTGTCCTGGGTCTCTGGATAGGGGTAGGTGCCGGGGGGCATGAGCCTCGGTAGGTGCCGGGGGTCCTGGGTCTCTGAACGGGGGTAGGTGCCGGGGGGCCTGGGCCTGGGTAGGTGCCGGGGTCCAGGGCCTCTGGACAGGGGCAGGTGCCAGGAGGCCTGAATCTCTGGACAGTGGCAGGTGCCGAGGGCCTGGGTCTGTGAACGGGGTAGGTGCCGCGGTCCAGGGCCTCTGCACGGTATAGGTGCCGGGGTCCTGAGTCTCTGGACAGGGGCAGTTGCCAGGGGGTCTGGGCCTCCGGACAGGGGCAGGTGCCGGGGGGCCTGGGCCTCCGGACAGGGGCATGGGCCGGTTTGCCTGGCCCTCCGGACAGCGGCAGGGGCCCGGGGGGCCTGGGACTCCAGACAGCGGTAGGTGCCAGGGGGCCTGGGTCTCCGGATAGGGATAGGTGCTGAGGGGCTTGAGTCTCTGGGAGGGGCAGGTGCTGGGTGGGGTCTCTGAACAGGGGTAGGTGTCGGGGGGCCTGGGACTCTGGACAGCGGTGGGTGCCGGTGTCCATGGCATCTGGACAGGGTAGGTGCTGGGGGCCTGGGTCTCTGAACAGGGGTAGGTGCCAGAGGTCCTGGGTCTCTGGACGGGGGTAGGTTCCGGGGGGTGGGCATGGGTAGGTGCCGGGGTCCAGGGCCTCTGGACAGGGCAAGTTGCCGGGGGGCATGGGTCTCTGGAGAAGGGTAGGTGCCGGGGGGCCTGGGCCTGGGTAGGTGCGGGGGTCCAGGGCCTCTGGTCAGGGGCATGTGCCGGGGGCCTGGTTCTCTGGACAGGGACAGGTGCCGGGGGCCTGGATCTCTGAACGCGGGTAGGTGCCGGAGCCTGGGTCTCTGGACAGAGATAGGCGCCAGGGTCCGGGGCCTCTGGACAGGACTAGGTGCCTGGGGCCTGGGTCTCTGGACAGGGGTAGGTGCCAGGGGTCCTGGGTCTTTGGACGGGGTAAGTGCCGGGGCCCTGTGTCTCTGGACAGGAGTAGGTGCCGGGGGGCCTGGGTCTGTGGACAGAGGCAGGTGCCAGGGTCCAGGGCCTCTGGACAGGGCTAGTTTCCGGGGAGCCTGGGTCTCTGGAGAGGGGTAGGTGCCCGAAGGCCTGGGTCTCTGGACAGAGCTAGGTGCCTGGGGCCTGGGTCTCTGAACAGGGGTAGGTGCCAGGGGTCCTGGGTCTCTGGACGGGGTATGTGCCAGGGCCCTGTGTCTCTGGACAGGGGTAGGTGCTGGGGCGCCTGGGTCTCTGGACAGGTGCAAATGCAGGGGGGCCTGGGTCTCTGGACAGGGGTAGGTGCCGGGCTCCAGGGCGCATGTACGGGGTAGGTGCCTGGGGCCTGGATGTCTGGACACGGGTAGGTGCCAGGGGTCCCGGGGCTCTGGACAGAGTAGGTGCCAGGGGTCTGGGTCTCCAGACAGGGGTAGGTGCCGGGGGGCCTGGGTCTCCGGACAGGGGCAGGTGCCGGGGTCCAGGGTCTATGGACAGGGGTATGTGCCAGGGGTCCTGGGTCTCTGGACGGGATAGGTGCCGGGAGCCTGGGTCTCTGGACAGGGGTAGGTGCCGGGGGGCCTGGGTCTCTGGACAGGGGTAGGTGCCGGGGAGCCTGGGTCTCTGGACAGGGGTTGGTGCCGGGGCCCAGGGTCTCTGGACAGGGTAGGTGCCGGGGTCCTGGGTCTCTGGACAGGCGTAGGTGTCAAGGGTCCTGGGTCTCTGGACGCGGGTAGGTGCCGGGGGGCCTGGGCCTGGGTAGGTGCCAGGGTCCAGGGTGTCTGGACAGGGTCAGGTGTCGGGGGGCCTGGATCTCTGGACAGGGCCAGGTGCTGGGGGCCTGGGTCTCTGAATGGGGGTAGCTGCTGGGATCCAGGGCCTCTGGACAGGGTAGGTCCCGGGGGCCTGGATCTCTGGACAGGGGTAGGTGCCGGGGGGCCTGGGTTTCTGGACAGGGGTAGATGCCGGCGTCCAGGGCCTCTGGACAGGGCTAGGTGCCTGGGGCCCTGGATCTCTGGACAGAGGTAGGTGCCGGGCGGCCTGTGCCTGGGTAGGTGCTGGGGTCCAAGGCCTCTCGACAGGGGCAGGTGCCGGGAGGCCTGGGTCTCTGGACAGGGATAGGTGCCGAGAGCCTGGGTCTCTGGATAGGGGTAGGTGCCAGGGTCCAGTGTCTCTGGACAGGGTAGGTGCCGGGGACCTGGGTCTCTAGACAGGTGTAGGTGCCAGGGGTCCTGGGTCTCTGAACGGGGGTAGGTACCAGGGAGCCTGGGCCTGGGTAGGTGCCTGGGTCCAGGGCATCTAGACAGAGGCAGGTGCCTAGGGTTTGGATCTGTTCACATGGCCATGGGCCGGGGGCCTGGGTCTCTGAACGTTGGTAGGTGCCGGGGTATAAAGCCTGTAAACGCGGGTAGGTGCCCCGAGCCTGGGTCTCTGGACAGCGGTAGGTGCCGGTGTCCTGGGTCTCTGGACAGGGTAGGTGCCGGGGGGCCTGGGTCTCTGGACAGGGGTAGGGGCCGGGGGGCCTGAGTCTCTGGACAGGGGTAGGGGCCGGCGGACCTGAGTCTCTGGACAAGGGTAGGTGCCGGAGGGCCTGAGTCTCTGGACAGGGCCAGGTGCTGGGGGCTTGGGTCTCTGAACGGGGGTAGCTGCCGGGGTCCAGGGCTTCTGGACAGTGTAGGTCCCGGGGGCCTGCATTTCTGGACGGGGGTAGGTGCCAGGGTTCCTGGGCCTCCAGACCGGGTAGGTGCCGTGGGCCTGTGTCTCTGGACAGGGGTAGGAGCCCGGGTCCTGGATCTCTGGACAAGGGTAAGTGCCTGGGGGCCTGTGTCTCTGGACAGGGGTAGGTGCCGGGGGGCCTGGGCCTGTGTGGGTACCAGGGTCCAGGGTCTCTGGACAGAGGCAGGTGCCAGAGGCCTGGGTCTCTGAACGGGGGAAGGTGCCGGGGTACCTGGGTCTCTGGACAGGGATAGGTGCCAGGGTCCATGGCCTCTGGACAGGGGTAGGTGCCAGGGGACTGGGTGTCTGGACAGGTGTAGGTGCCAGGGGTCCTGGGTGTCTGGACGGGGTAGGTGCCAGGGGGCCACGGCCTGGGTAATTGCCGGGGTCCAGGATGTCTGGACAGGGGCAGCTGTGGGGGGCCTGGGTCTCAACGGGGGTAGCTTCCAGGGTCCAGGGACTCTGGACAGGGGTAGGTGCGGGGGGCCTGGGTCTCTGGACAGGGGTAGGCGCCGGTGTCCTGGGTCTCTGGAAAGGGTAGGTGCCGGGGGCTGGGTCTCTGGACAGGAGTAGGTGCCGGGGGGCCAGGGTCTCTGGACACAGGTAGGTGCCTGGGGGCCTGGGTCACTGGAGAGGGGTAGGTGCGGGGAGCTGTACAGGGGTAGGTGTGGGGGACCTCGGCCTCTGGACCGGGATAGGTGTTGGGGGACCCTGGTCTCTGGATAGGGGTAGATGCAGGGTCCTGGGCCTTTGGACAGAGGCAGGTGCCAGGGGTTTGGGTCCCTGGACAGGGTCAGGTGCCGAGGGGCCTGGGCATGGGTAGGTGCCCGGGTCCAGGGCCTCTGAACAGGGTCAGGTGCCGGGGGTTTAGGTAGACCCAGGACCCCGGCACCTACCCCTGTGCAGAGACCCGGGCCCCCCCGGCACCTACCCCTGTGCAGAGACCCGGGCCCCCCGGCACCTACCCCTGTGCAGAGACCCGGGCCCCCCGGCACCTACCCCTGTGCAGAGACCCGGGCCCCCCGGCACCTACCCCTGTCCAGAGACCCAGGCCCCCCGGCACCTACCACTATCCAGACACCCAGCCCCTCCGACACCTACCACTGTCCAGACACCCAGCCCCCCCGGCACCTTCCCCTGTCCACAGACCCAGGCCCCCCGGCACCTGCCCCTGTACAGAGACCTAAGCCCCGGCACCTGCCCCTGTTCAGAGGCCCTGGACTCCGGCACCTACCAAGGCCTAGGCCCCTCGGCATCTGCCCCTGTCGAAAGACCCCAACCCCCGGCAGCTGCCTCTGTCCAGAAGCCCAGGACCCCGCACCTACCCCTGTCCAGAGACCAAGGTCCCCCAACACCTACCCCTGTACAGAGGCCGAGGTCCCCCAACACCAACCCCTGTCCAGCACCCCGCACCTACCCATGTCCAGAGACCCAGGCCCCCAGGCACCTACCCCTGTCCAGAGACCCAGGCCCCCGGCACCTACCCCTGTCCAGAGACCCAGGGCCCCCGGCACCTAGCCCTGTGCAGAGGCCCTGGACCCCGGCACGTACCCCTGTCCAGAGACCCGGGCCCCCCGGGAACCTACCCCTGTCCCCAGACCCAGGCCAGCCAGCACTTATCCCTGTCCAGAGACCCAGGCGCCCCTGCATTTGCCCCTGTCAAGAGACCCAGGCCCCCCGGAACCTGCCCGTATCCAGAGGCCCTGGATCCCGGGACCTACCCATGTCGAG
This sequence comes from Aotus nancymaae, assembly GCF_030222135.1. Lineage (NCBI taxonomy): Eukaryota > Metazoa > Chordata > Mammalia > Primates > Aotidae > Aotus > Aotus nancymaae. The sequence goes on from NW_026988414.1 coordinate 77,706,703, forward strand.
TCCCAGGCCCCCAGGCACCTGTCCCTGTCCAGAGACCCAGGCCCCAGGCACCTACCCCCGTTGAGAGACCCAGGCCCCCGGCACCAGCCCCTGTCCAGAGACCCAGGCCCCCGGCACCTACCCCTGTTCAGAGACCCAGGCCCCACGGCACGTGCCCCTGTCGAGAGGCCCTGGACCCCGGCACCTGCCCCTGTCCAGAGGCCCAGGACCCCACACCTACCCTTGTCTAAAGACCCAGGTCCCCCAATACCTACCCCTGTCCAGAGGCACAGGACCGCAACACCTACCCCTGTTCAGCGACCCAGGACCCCGACACCTAACCCTTTCCAGAGAACCAGGCCCCCAGCCCCTACCCTGTCCGGAGACCCAGGCCCCCGTCACCTACCTCTGTCCAGAGGCCCTGGATCCCGGCACCTATCCCCGTTCAGAGACCCAGGCCCCCGGCACCAGCCCCTGTCCAGAGACCCAGTCCCCCCAGCACCTTTCCCTGTCCAGAGGCCCTGGAACCCGGCACCTACCGAGGCCCAGGCACCCTGGCACCTGCCCCCGTCCAGAGACCAAGGACCCCTGGCACCTACCCGTCCAGAGACCCAGGCCCCCTGGCACCAACCACCGTTCAGAGACCTAGGTCCCCGGCACCTGCCCCTTCCAGAGACCCAGGCCCCCCAGCACCTACCCCTATACAGAGACCAAGGCACCTGCCCCTTCCAGAGACCCAGGCCCCGCAGCACCTACCCCTATCCAAAGACCAAGGCGTCCCGGCACCTACACCTGTCCAGAGACCCAGGCCTCCGGCACTTACCCCTGTCCAGAGACTCAGGACCCCGGCACCTACCCCTGTCCTGAGACCCGGGCCCCCGGCACCTCCCCTGTCCAGAGACTCAGGACCCCTGGCACCTACACCTGCCCAGAGACACCCGCCCCCAGCAGCTACCCCTGTCCAGAGACTCAGGCACCCCGGCACCTAGCCCTGTCCAGAGGCCCTGGACCCCGGCATCTACCCCTGTCCACAGACCCAGGCCCCCCGGCACCTACCCCTGTCCAGAGACCCAGGCTCCGGGCACCTACCCCTGTCCAGAGATTCAGGACCCCCGGCACCTACCCCTGTCCAGAGAACCAGGCCCGCCGGCATCTACCCCTGTCCAGAGACCCAGGCCCTCCGGCACCTACCTCTGTCCAGAGACATAGGCGCCCCCGCATCTGCCCGTGTGAAAAGACCCATGCCCGCGGCACCTGAACATGTCCAGATGCCCTGGACCCTGGCCAGGGTACCCCTGTCCGGATACCCAGGCCCCCCGGCCCCTGTACCTGTCAAGAGACCCGGGCCCCCCGGCACCTACCCCTGTGCAGAGACCCGGGCCCCCCGGCACCTACCCCTGTGCAGAGACCCGGGCCCCCCGGCACCTACCCCTGTGCAGAGACCCGGGCCCCCCGGCACCTACCCCTGTCCAGAGACCCGGGCCCCCCGGCACCTACCACTATCCAGACACCCAGCCCCTCCGACACCTACCACTGTCCAGACACCCAGCCCCCCCGGCACCTTCCCCTGTCCACAGACCCAGGCCCCCCCGGCACCTGCCCCTGTACAGAGACCTAAGCCCCGGCACCTGCCCCTGTTCAGAGGCCCTGGACTCCAGCACCTACCAAGGCCTAGGCCCCTCGGCATCTGCCCCTGTCGAAAGACCCCAACCCCCGGCAGCTGCCTCTGTCCAGAAGCCCAGGACCCCGCACCTACCCCTGTCCAGAGACCAAGGTCCCCCAACACCTACCCCTGTACAGAGGCCGAGGTCCCCCAACACCAACCCCTGTCCAGCACCCCGCACCTACCCATGTCCAGAGACCCAGGCCCCCAGGCACCTACCCCTGTCCAGAGACCCAGGCCCCCGGCACCTACCCCTGTCCAGAGACCCGGGCCCCCCGGGAACCTACCCCTGTCCCCAGACCCAGGCCAGCCAGCACTTATCCCTGTCAAGAGACCCAGGCCCCCCGGAACCTGCCCGTATCCAGAGGCCCTGGATCCCGGGACCTACCCATGTCGAGTCCCAGGCCCCCAGGCACCTGTCCCTGTCCAGAGACCCAGGCCCCAGGCACCTATCCCCGTTGAGAGACCCAGGCCCCCGGCACCAGCCCCTGTCCAGAGACCCAGGCCCCCGGCACCTACCCCTGTTCAGAGACCCAGGCCCCACGGCACGTGCCCCTGTCGAGAGGCCCTGGACCCCGGCACCTGCCCCTGTCCAGAGGCCCAGGACCCCACCCCTACCCTTGTCTAAAGACCCAGGTCCCCCAATACCTACCCCTGTCCAGAGGCACAGGACCGCAACACCTACCCCTGTTCAGCGACCCAGGACCCCGACACCTAACCCTTTCCAGAGAACCAGGCCCCCAGCCCCTACCCTGTCCGGAGACCCAGGCCCCCGTCACCTACCTCTGTCCAGAGGCCCTGGATCCCGGCACCTATCCCCGTTCAGAGACCCAGGCCCCCGGCACCAGCCCCTGTCCAGAGACCCAGTCCCCCCAGCACCTTTCCCTGTCCAGAGGCCCTGGAACCCGGCACCTACCGAGGCCCAGGCCCCCTGGCAAAGAGGCCGGCAACGTCCAGTAAGTGGAGACAGGAGAGTTGCGGCCACGTTGGCTGGGTGCGGAGGAAATGGGAAGACGGAGGAGTACGGGCCGGCGAAGAAGGAGCGCTCGCCCGCCCCGAGACCGAGGCCCGCCCCGCCCGGGTCCCCGTCGAGGGCCGGCCGGCAGTGGGCGCGGTGCGGGCGCCGCCGGAAGGACAATTCCCGAACGGACTCCGCGCAGGCCGCGCTCGCCTACACCCTCGGCCAGGCCGCCGCAACCCTGGCACGCCCGCAACCCGCACCCCGTCAGGGGCCTGCAAGACCCACCCTCCCCCGCTCGGAGCTTACCTGCTGGCCGCTGAGGCCGCCGTCCACATGCCCGCAGTTGCCGCCGTTACTCGTTCGCGCTCCAGCCGGTCCCAGCCCGAGCCAGAAGGCGCCTCCACGCCGACGCTCCCTCGCGGCGGACGCCAACGACTCCGCAACCGCCAGACGACCCGCGAACTGCCCCCGACGGACTGCAACTGCAACACTGGCGCTCGCTACGCAGACGCAGTGGAGCAGGACGCAGGCGCCGCGGAGCGGGGCGGGGCCGTGGAGCGAGGCGCAGGCGCGGTGGAGCGGGAGCGGGCGATGGAGTGGGGCGCAGGCGCGGTGTAGCGAGACGGGGCGGTGGAGCAGCGCCGCAGGCGCGGTGAAGCGCGGCGGGGCGGGGCTTTGGAGTAGGCGACTAAGGCGGGGCCCCAGCTCGGGACTTCCAGGTGCGCGCCCGGAAAGGGCGGCGGCAGGCCCCCGGATCCCTGGAGCTTGAGGGAGCGCAGCTTTTCTCCGAGGGCAGGCAGCCAGAGAAGGGTAGGTGCTGGGGGGCCTGGGTCTCTGTACGTTGGGTAGGTGCCGAGGTCCCTGGGTATCTGGACAGGGGCAGCTGCTGGGGGGCCTGTGTCTCTGGACAGGGCTAGTTGCTGGGGGGCCTGGGTCTCTGGACAGGGGAAGGTGCCGGGGGTGCTGGGTGTCTGGACAGGGGTAGGTGCCGGGGGCCTGGGTCTCTGGACGGGGGAAGGTGCCGGGGGTGCTGGGTCTCTGGACAGGGGTAGGTGCTGGGGGGCCTGGGTCTCTGGACAGGGGTAGGTTCCTGAGGGCCTGGGCCTGGGTAGGTGCCGGGGTCCAGGGCCTCTGAACAGGGTCTGGTCTGGGGGGCCTGGGTCTCTGAACATAGGTAGATTCCAGGGTCCTGGGTCTCTGGACGGCCGTAGGTGTCAGGCTGCCTGGGCCTGGGTGGGAGCCGGGGTCCAGGGCGTCTGGACAGGGGCAGATGCTGGGAACCTGGGTCCCTGGACAGGGGCAAGTGCCGGGGGCCTCTGTCTCTGGAAGGGACAGGTGCCGGGAGCCTGTGTCTCTGAACGGGGGTAGGTGCTGGGGAGCCTGTGCCTGAGTAGGTGCCGGGGTCCAGGGCCTCTCGGCAGGGTTAGGTGCCGGGGGACCTGGGTCTCTGGACGGGGTAGGTGCCGGGAGCCTGGGTCTCTGGACAGGGGTAGGTGCCGGGGGGCCTGGGTCTCTGGACAGGGGCAGGTGCCGTGGGGCCTGGGTCTATTGACAGGGGCAGATGCAGGGGCACCTGTGTCTCTGGAAAGGGGTAGGTGTCCGGGGCCTGGGTCTCTGGACAGGCGTAGGTGCCAAGGTTCCTTGGTCTCTGGACGGGGGTAGGTGCCGGGGGGCTTGGGCGTGGGTAGATGCCAGGGTCCAGTGTGTCTCGACAGGCGCAGTTGCTGGGGGGCCTGGATCTCTGGACACGGTCACGTGCTGGGGGCCTGGGTCTCTGAACGGGGGTAGCTGCCGGCGTCCAGGGCCTCTGGACAGGGGTAGGTGCCGGGGGCCTGGGTCTCTGGACAGGGATAGGTGCCGGGTTCCTGGGTCTCTGGACAGGGTAGATGCCGGGGAACTGGGTCTCTGGACAGGGTAGATGCCGGGGACCTGGGTCTCTGGACAGGGGTAGGTGCCGGGCGCCCTGGGTCTCCGGACAGGGTTAGGTGCCGGGGGGGTCTGTGCTTGGGTATGTGCTAGGGTCCAGGGCCTCTCGACCGGGGCAGGTGCCGGGAGGCCCGGGTCTCTGGAGAGGGATAGGTGACGGGGGCCTGGGTCTCTGGACAGGCGTAGGTGCCAGGGGTCTTGGGTCTCTGGACGAGGGTATGTGCCGGGGGGCCTGGGCCTGGGTATATGCCGGGGTCCAGGGCCTCTGGATACGGGTAGGTGCCAGGGGCCTGCATCTGTGGACACAGGTAGGTGCTGGGGTCCCGAGTCTCTGGACAAGTGTAGGTGCCGGGGGGCCTGGTCTCTGGACAGGGGTAGCTGTCGGGGGGCCTGGGTCTTTGGACAGGGGTAGGCGCCACGGTCTTGTGTGTCTCGACAGTGGTATGTGCCGGGGTCCTAGGTCTCGGGGTAGGTGCCAGGGGCCTGTGTGTCTGGACAGCCGTAGGTTCCAAGGGTCCTGGGTCTCTGGTCAGGGATAGGTGCCAGGGGGACTGGGTCTCTGGATGGTGGTAGGTGCCGGGGGACTGGGTCTCTGGACAGGGGTAGGTGCCGGGGGCCTGGGTCTCTGGACAGGCGTAGGTGCCGGGGGCCTGGGGGTCTGGAAAGGGGTAGGTGCCGGGGTCCTGGGTCTCTGGACAGTGGTAGATGCCGAGGGGCCTGCGTCTCTGGACACGGGTAGGTGCTAGGGGGCCTGGATCTGGGTTGGTACCAGGGTCCAGGGCCTCTGCACAGGGGCAGGTGTCGAGGGGCCTCGGTCTCTGAACGGGGGTAGGTGCCGGGGGGCCTCGGTCTCTGGACAGGGGTAGGTGCCGGGGGTCTGCATCTCTGGACGGGGTAGGTGCCGGGGGCCTGGGTCTCTGGACAGGGTAGGTTTGGGGGGCTTGGTTCTCTGGACAGGGGTAGGTGCAGGGGGGCCTGGGTCTCTGGAGAGGGGTAGGTGCCGGGAGGCCTGGGTCTCTGGACAGGGGCAGGTGCCGGGAGGCCTGGGTCTCTGGACAGGGGCAGGTGCCGGGAGGCCTCGGTCTCTGGTCGGGGGCAGGTGCCGGGGTCCAAGGCCTCTGGACAGGGGCAGGTGCCGGGTGGCCTGCGTCTCTGGACAGGGGTAGGTGCCGTGGGGCCTGGGTCTCTGGACAGGTTCAGGTGCCGGGGCGCCTGGGTCTCTGGAGAGGGGGAGGTGCCGGGGGGCCTGGGTCTCTGGATAGCGGCAGGTGCCGGGGGCCTGGGACTGTGGACAGGGGTAGGTGCATAGGGGCCTGGGTCTCTGCACAGAGGTAGGTGCCGGGGGCCCTGGGTCTATGGAGAGGGGTAGGTACAGGGGGGCCTGGGTCTCTGGACAGGGGTAGGTGCCGGGGTCCTGGGTCTCTGGACAGGGGCAGGTGCTGGGATCCAGGGCCTCTGGACAGGAGCAGGTGCTGGGATCCAGGGCCTCTGGACAGGGGCAGGTGCCCAGGGGCCCGGGTGCCTTAACAGGGGCAAATGCAGGGGCTCCTGGGTCTCCAGACAGGGGTAGGTGCCAGGGGGCCTGGGTCTCTGATCAGGGGTAGGTGCCGGGCAGCCTGACTCTCTGGAGGGGCAGGTGCCGGGGACCTGGGTCTCAGAACGGGGGCAGGTGTGAGGGGGCCTGGGTATTTGGACAGGGGTAGGTGCCGGGGTCCAGGGACTCTAGACAGGGTAGGTGCCGAGGGCCTGGGTCTCTCAACAGGGGTAGGTGCCAGGGGTCCTGGGTCTCTGGATGGGGGTAGGTGCCGGGGGTCCTGGGCCTGGGTAGGTGCCAGGGTCCAAGGCCTCTGGACAGGGAAAGGTGCTGGAGGCCTGGGTCTCTGGACAGGGGTAGGTGGCGGGGTCCTGGGCCTCTGGACAGGGGTAGGTGCCTGGTGCCCGGACCTGTGGACAGGGAAAGGTGCTGGGGGCCTGGGTCTCTGAACAGGGGTAGCTGCCGGGGTCCAGGGCCTCTGGACAGGGGTAGGTGCCGGGGACCTGGGTCCCTGGACAGGGTTAGGTGCCGGGGTCCTGGGTCTCTGGACAGGGTAGGTGCCTGGGGCTTTGGCCTCTAGACAGGGGTAGTTGCCAGGGGGCCTGGCTCTCTGGACAGTTCTGGGGCGGGGGACCTGGGTCTCTGGACAGTGGCAGGTGCCTGGGTCCAAGGCATGTGGACAGGTGCAGGTACCGAGGGGCATGGGTCTCTTGACAGGGGCAGATGCGGGGACGCCTGGGTCTCTGGACAGGGGTAGATGCCGGGAGGCCTGGGTCTCTGGACAGGGGTAGCTGCCGGGGGCCTGGTTCTCTGGACAGGGGTAGGTGCCGGGGTGCCTGGGTCTCTGGACAGGGGTAGGTGCCGGGGGGCATTGGTCTGTGGACAGGGATAGGTGCCCGGGTGCCTGGGTCTGTGGACAGGGGTAGGGGCCGGTGTCCAGGGCCTCTGGACAGGACTAGGTGCCGGGGGTCCTGGGTCTCGGGACACAGTTAGGTGCCGGGGATCCTGAGTGTCTGGACCAGGGGTAGGTGCGGGCAGTCCTGGGTCTCTGGAGGGGTTTTGGTGCCAGGGGTCCTGGGTCTCTGGACGGGGGTAGGTGCCCGGGGTCGTGGGTCTCTGTACGGGGGTAGGTGCAGAGTGGCCTGGGTCTCTGGACGGGGCAGGTGCCGGGCGGCCTGGGTCTGTGGACAGGGGTAGGTGCCGGGCGGCCTGGGTCTGTGGACAGGGGTAGGTGCTGGTGTCCAGGGCCTCTGGACAGGGCTAGGTGTCGGGGGTCCTGGGTCTCGGGACACGGTTAGGTGCCAGGGGTCCTGAGTGTCTGGACAGGGGTAGGTGCGGGGGGTCCTGGGTCTCTGGAGGGGTTTAGGAGCCAGGGGTCCTGGGTCTCTGGACGGGGGTAGGTGCCCGGGGTCGTGGGTCTCTGAACGGGGGTAGGTGATGGGGGGCCTGGGTCTCTGGACGGGGGCAGGCGCCGGGGGGCCTGGGTTTCTGGACATGGGCAGGTGCCTGGGTCCAGGGCCTCTGGACAGGGTCAGGTGCCGGGGGGCCTGGGTCTCTGGAAAGGGTCAGGTGCTGGGGCGCCTGGGTCTCTGGACATGGTCAGGTGTCTGGGGGCTTGGGTCTCTGGACAAGGGTAGGTGCCAGGGTCCAGGGCGTCTGAACGGGGTAGGTGCCAGGTGGCCTGGGTCTCTGGACAGGGGTAGGTGCCGGGCTCCAGGGCATCTATACGGGGTAGGTGCCAGGTGGCCTGGGTCTCTGGACAGGGGTAGATGCCAGGTGGCCTGGGTCTCTGGACAGGGACAGGTTCCGGGGCCCTGGGTCTCTGAACGGGGGTAGGTGATGGGGGGCCTGGGTCTCTGGATGGGGGTAGGTGCCGGGGTCCAGGGATTCTGTACAGGGGTAGGTGGGGGGATCCTGGGTCTCTGTACAGGGGTAGGTGCCGAGGTCCCTGGGTATCTGGACAGGGGCAGCTGCTGGGGGGCCTGGGTCTCTGGACCGATGTAGGTGCTGGGGGGCCTGGGCCTGGGTGGGTGCCAGGGTCCAGGGCCTCTGGACCGGCGCAGGTGCCGGGGGGAGTGGGTCTCTGGACAGGGGCAGGTGCCGGGGGCCTGGGACTCTGAACGGGGGTAGGTGCCGGGGGCAGGTGCCGGGGGCCTGGGTCTCTGGATAGGCGTAGGTGCCGGGGGCCTGGGTCTCTGGACAGGGGTAGGTGCCAGGGTGCCTGGGTTTCTGGATGGGGTAGGTGCCGGTGTAATGAGTCTCTGTACAGGAGTAGGTACGGGGGGCCTGGGTCTCCGGACAGGGGCAGGTGCCGGGGTCCAGGGTCTGTGGACACGGGTATGTGCCAGGGGTCCTGTGTCTCTGGACGGAATAAGAGCCGGGGTCCCGGGTCTCTGGGCAGGGGTAGGTGCTGGGGGGCCTGGGTCTGTGGACAGGGGTAGGTGCAGGGATCCTGGGTCTCTGGAGAGGAGTAGGTGCCGGGGGTCCTGAGTCTGTGGATGGGTAGGTGCCAGGGTCCTGGGTCTCTGGACAGGGGTAGGTGCTGGGGGGCCTGGGCCTGGGTAGGTGCCGGGGTCCAGGGCCTCTGGACAGGGGCAGGTGCCAAGGGGCCTGGGTCTCTGGACAGGGGTAGGTGCCTGGGGGCCTGGGCCTGGGTAGGTGCCGGGGTCCGGGGCCTCTGGACAGTGGCAGGTGCCTGGGTGCCTCTGTCTCTGGAAAAAGGTAGGTGCCGGGGGGCCTGGGTCTCTGGACAAGGATAGGTGCCATGGGGCCTGGGCCTGGGTAGGTGCCGGAGTCTAGGGCCTCTGGTCAGGGGCAGGTGCCGGGGGGCCTGGTTCTATGGACAGGGGCAGGTGCCGGGGGCCTGGATATCTGTACGGGGGTAGTTGCCGGGGGGCCTCGGTCTCTGGACAGTGATACGTGCCGGGGTCCAGGGCCTCTGGACAGGGGTAGGTGACTGGGACCTGGGTCTCTGGACAGGGATAGATGCAAGGGGTCCTGGGTCTCTGGACGGAGTAAGTGCCGGGGGCCTGTGTCTCTGGACAGGGCTAGTTGCTGGGGGGCCTGGGTCTCTGGACAGGGGAAGGTGCCGGGGGTGCTGGGTGTCTGGACAGGGGTAGGTGCCGGGGGCCTGGGTCTCTGGACGGGGGAAGGTGCTGGGGGGCCTGGGTCTCTGGACAGGGGTAGGTTCCTGAGGGCCTGGGCCTGGGTAGGTGCCGGGGTCCAGGGCCTCTGAACAGGGTCTGGTCTGGGGGGCCTGGGTCTCTGAACATAGGTAGATTCCAGGGTCCTGGGTCTCTGGACGGCCGTAGGTGTCAGGCTGCCTGGGCCTGGGTGGGAGCCGGGGTCCAGGGCGTCTGGACAGGGGCAGATGCTGGGAACCTGGGTCCCTGGACAGGGGCAAGTGCCGGGGGCCTCTGTCTCTGGAAGGGACAGGTGCCGGGAGCCTGTGTCTCTGAACGGGGGTAGGTGCTGGGGAGCCTGTGCCTGAGTAGGTGCCGGGGTCCAGGGCCTCTCGGCAGGGTTAGGTGCCGGGGGACCTGGGTCTCTGGACGGGGTAGGTGCCGGGAGCCTGGGTCTCTGGACAGGGGTAGGTGCCGGGGGGCCTGGGTCTCTGGACAGGGGCAGGTGCCGTGGGGCCTGGGTCTATTGACAGGGGCAGATGCAGGGGCACCTGTGTCTCTGGAAAGGGGTAGGTGTCCGGGGCCTGGGTCTCTGGACAGGCGTAGGTGCCAAGGTTCCTTGGTCTCTGGACGGGGGTAGGTGCCGGGGGGCTTGGGCGTGGGTAGATGCCAGGGTCCAGTGTGTCTCGACAGGCGCAGTTGCTGGGGGGCCTGGATCTCTGGACACGGTCACGTGCTGGGGGCCTGGGTCTCTGAACAGGGGTAGCTGCCGGCGTCCAGGGCCTCTGGACAGGGGTAGGTGCCGGGGGCCTGGGTCTCTGGACAGGGATAGGTGCCGGGTTCCTGGGTCTCTGGACAGGGTAGATGCCGGGGAACTGGGTCTCTGGACAGGGTAGATGCCGGGGACCTGGGTCTCTGGACAGGGGTAGGTGCCGGGCGCCCTGGGTCTCCGGACAGGGTTAGGTGCCGGGGGGGTCTGTGCTTGGGTATGTGCTAGGGTCCAGGGCCTCTCGACCGGGGCAGGTGCCGGGAGGCCCGGGTCTCTGGAGAGGGATAGGTGACGGGGGCCTGGGTCTCTGGACAGGCGTAGGTGCCAGGGGTCTTGGGTCTCTGGACGAGGGTATGTGCCGGGGGGCCTGGGCCTGGGTATATGCCGGGGTCCAGGGCCTCTGGATACGGGTAGGTGCCAGGGGCCTGCATCTGTGGACACAGGTAGGTGCTGGGGTCCCGAGTCTCTGGACAAGTGTAGGTGCCGGGGGGCCTGGTCTCTGGACAGGGGTAGCTGTCGGGGGGCCTGGGTCTTTGGACAGGGGTAGGCGCCACGGTCTTGTGTGTCTCGACAGTGGTATGTGCCGGGGTCCTAGGTCTCGGGGTAGGTGCCAGGGGCCTGTGTGTCTGGACAGCCGTAGGTTCCAAGGGTCCTGGGTCTCTGGTCAGGGATAGGTGCCAGGGGGACTGGGTCTCTGGATGGTGGTAGGTGCCGGGGGACTGGGTCTCTGGACAGGGGTAGGTGCCGGGGGCCTGGGTCTCTGGACAGGCGTAGGTGCCGGGGGCCTGGGGGTCTGGAAAGGGGTAGGTGCCGGGGTCCTGGGTCTCTGGACAGTGGTAGATGCCGAGGGGCCTGCGTCTCTGGACACGGGTAGGTGCTAGGGGGCCTGGATCTGGGTTGGTACCAGGGTCCAGGGCCTCTGCACAGGGGCAGGTGTCGAGGGGCCTCGGTCTCTGAACGGGGGTAGGTGCCGGGGGGCCTCGGTCTCTGGACAGGGGTAGGTGCCGGGGGTCTGCATCTCTGGACGGGGTAGGTGCCGGGGGCCTGGGTCTCTGGACAGGGTAGGTTTGGGGGGCTTGGTTCTCTGGACAGGGGTAGGTGCAGGGGGGCCTGGGTCTCTGGAGAGGGGTAGGTGCCGGGAGGCCTGGGTCTCTGGACAGGGGCAGGTGCCGGGAGGCCTGGGTCTCTGGACAGGGGCAGGTGCCGGGAGGCCTCGGTCTCTGGTCGGGGGCAGGTGCCGGGGTCCAAGGCCTCTGGACAGGGGGAGGTGCCGGGTGGCCTGCGTCTCTGGACAGGGGTAGGTGCCGTGGGGCCTGGGTCTCTGGACAGGTTCAGGTGCCGGGGCGCCTGGGTCTCTGGAGAGGGGGAGGTGCCGGGGGGCCTGGGTCTCTGGATAGCGGCAGGTGCCGGGGGCCTGGGACTGTGGACAGGGGTAGGTGCATAGGGGCCTGGGTCTCTGCACAGAGGTAGGTGCCGGGGGCCCTGGGTCTATGGAGAGGGGTAGGTACAGGGGGGCCTGGGTCTCTGGACAGGGGTAGGTGCCGGGGTCCTGGGTCTCTGGACAGGGGCAGGTGCTGGGATCCAGGGCCTCTGGACAGGAGCAGGTGCTGGGATCCAGGGCCTCTGGACAGGGGCAGGTGCCCAGGGGCCCGGGTGCCTTAACAGGGGCAAATGCAGGGGCTCCTGGGTCTCCAGACAGGGGTAGGTGCCAGGGGGCCTGGGTCTCTGATCAGGGGTAGGTGCCGGGCGGCCTGACTCTCTGGAGGGGCAGGTGCCGGGGACCTGGGTCTCAGAACGGGGGCAGGTGTGAGGGGGCCTGGGTATTTGGACAGGGGTAGGTGCCGGGGTCCAGGGACTCTAGACAGGGTAGGTGCCGAGGGCCTGGGTCTCTCAACAGGGGTAGGTGCCAGGGGTCCTGGGTCTCTGGATGGGGGTAGGTGCCGGGGGTCCTGGGCCTGGGTAGGTGCCAGGGTCCAAGGCCTCTGGACAGGGAAAGGTGCTGGAGGCCTGGGTCTCTGGACAGGGGTAGGTGGCGGGGTCCTGGGCCTCTGGACAGGGGTAGGTGCCTGGTGCCCGGACCTGTGGACAGGGAAAGGTGCTGGGGGCCTGGGTCTCTGAACAGGGGTAGCTGCCGGGGTCCAGGGCCTCTGGACAGGGGTAGGTGCCGGGGACCTGGGTCCCTGGACAGGGTTAGGTGCCGGGGTCCTGGGTCTCCGGACAGGGTAGGTGCCTGGGGCTTTGGCCTCTAGACAGGGGTAGTTGCCAGGGGGCCTGGCTCTCTGGACAGTTCTGGGGCGGGGGACCTGGGTCTCTGGACAGTGGCAGGTGCCTGGGTCCAAGGCATGTGGACAGGTGCAGGTACCGAGGGGCATGGGTCTCTTGACAGGGGCAGATGCGGGGACGCCAGGGTCTCTGGACAGGGGTAGATGCCGGGAGGCCTGGGTCTCTGGACAGGGGTAGCTGCCGGGGGCCTGGTTCTCTGGACAGGGGTAGGTGCCGGGGTGCCTGGGTCTCTGGACAGGGGTAGGTGCCGGGGGGCATTGGTCTGTGGACAGGGATAGGTGCCCGGGTGCCTGGGTCTGTGGACAGGGGTAGGGGCCGGTGTCCAGGGCCTCTGGACAGGACTAGGTGCCGGGGGTCCTGGGTCTCGGGACACAGTTAGGTGCCGGGGATCCTGAGTGTCTGGACCAGGGGTAGGTGCGGGCAGTCCTGGGTCTCTGGAGGGGTTTTGGTGCCAGGGGTCCTGGGTCTCTGGACGGGGCAGGTGCCGGGCGGCCTGGGTCTGTGGACAGGGGTAGGTGCTGGTGTCCAGGGCCTCTGGACAGGGCCAGGTGTCGGGGGTCCTGGGTCTCGGGACACGGTTAGGTGCCAGGGGTCCTGAGTGTCTGGACAGGGGTAGGTGCGGGGGGTCCTGGGTCTCTGGAGGGGTTTAGGAGCCAGGGGTCCTGGGTCTCTGGACGGGGGTAGGTGCCCGGGGTCGTGGGTCTCTGAACGGGGGTAGGTGATGGGGGGCCTGGGTCTCTGGACGGGGGCAGGCGCCGGGGGGCCTGGGTTTCTGGACATGGGCAGGTGCCTGGGTCCAGGGCCTCTGGACAGGGTCAGGTGCCGGGGGGCCTGGGTCTCTGGAAAGGGTCAGGTGCTGGGGCGCCTGGGTCTCTGGACATGGTCAGGTGTCTGGGGGCCTGGGTCTCTGGACAAGGGTAGGTGCCAGGGTCCAGGGCGTCTGAACGGGGTAGGTGCCAGGTGGCCTGGGTCTCTGGACAGGGTTAGATGCCAGGTGGCCTGGGTCTCTGGACAGGGACAGGTTCCGGGGCCCTGGGTCTCTGAACGGGGGTAGGTGATGGGGGGCCTGGGTCTCTGGATGGGGGTAGGTGCCGGGGTCCAGGGATTCTGTACAGGGGTAGGTGGGGGGATCCTGGGTCTCTGTACAGGGGTAGGTGCCGAGGTCCCTGGGTATCTGGACAGGGGCAGCTGCTGGGGGGCCTGGGTCTCTGGACCGATGTAGGTGCTGGGGGGCCTGGGCCTGGGTGGGTGCCGGGGTCCAGGGCCTCTGGACCGGCGCAGGTGCCGGGGGGAGTGGGTCTCTGGACAGGGGCAGGTGCCGGGGGCCTGGGACTCTGAACGGGGGTAGGTGCCGGGGGCAGGTGCCGGGGGCCTGGGTCTCTGGATAGGTGTAGGTGCCGGGGGCCTGGGTCTCTGGACAGGGGTAGGTGCCAGGGTGCCTGGGTTTCTGGACGGGGTAGGTGCCGGTGTAATGAGTCTCTGTACAGGAGTAGGTACGGGGGGCCTGGGTCTCCGGACAGGGGCAGGTGCCGGGGTCCAGGGTCTGTGGACACGGGTATGTGCCAGGGGTCCTGTGTCTCTGGACGGAATAAGAGCCGGGGTCCCGGGTCTCTGGGCAGGGGTAGGTGCCGGGGGGCCTGGGTCTGTGGACAGGGGTAGGTGCAGGGGTCCTGGGTCTCTGGAGAGGAGTAGGTGCCGGGGGTCCTGAGTCTGTGGATGGGTAGGTGCCAGGGTCCTGGGTCTCTGGACAGGGGTAGGTGCTGGGGGGCCTGGGCCTGGGTAGGTGCCGGGGTCCAGGGCCTCTGGACAGGGGCAGGTGCCAAGGGGCCTGGGTCTCTGGACAGGGGTAGGTGCCGGGGTCCGGGGCCTCTGGACAGTGGCAGGTGCCTGGGTGCCTCTGTCTCTGGAAAAAGGTAGGTGCCGGGGGGCCTGGGTCTCTGGACAAGGATAGGTGCCATGGGGCCTGGGCCTGGGTAGGTGCCGGAGTCTAGGGCCTCTGGTCAGGGGCAGGTGCCGGGGGGCCTGGTTCTATGGACAGGGGCAGGTGCCGGGGGCCTGGATATCTGTACGGGGGTAGTTGCCGGGGGGCCTCGGTCTCTGGACAGTGATACGTGCCGGGGTCCAGGGCCTCTGGACAGGGGTAGGTGACTGGGACCTGGGTCTCTGGACAGGGATAGATGCAAGGGGTCCTGGGTCTCTGGACGGAGTAAGTGCCGGGGGCCTGTGTCTCTGGACAGGGCTAGTTGCTGGGGGGCCTGGGTCTCTGGACAGGGGAAGGTGCCGGGGGTGCTGGGTGTCTGGACAGGGGTAGGTGCCGGGGGCCTGGGTCTCTGGACGGGGGAAGGTGCCGGGGGTGCTGGGTCTCTGGACAGGGGTAGGTGCTGGGGTCCAGGGCCTCTGGACAGAGGCAGGTGGCGGGGGACCTAGGTCTCTGGACAGGGTTAGGTACCGTGGGGCTTGGGTCTTTGGACAGGGGTAGGTGCCGGGGGGCCTGGGCCTGGGTAGGTGCCAGGGTCCAGGGCCTCTGGACAGGGGCTGGTGCCGGGGGGCCTGGGTGTCTGGACAGGGGTAGGTGCCGGGGGGCATGGGGCTCTGGACAGGGGTAGATGCCTTGGTCCAGGGCCTCTGTACAAGGGCATGTTCCGGGGTCCTGGGTCTCTGGACAGGGGTAGGTGCCGGCGGCCTGTGTCCGTGGACGGGGATAGGTGCCGGGGGCCTGGGTCTCTGGACGGGGGTAGGTGCCAGGGGCCTGGGTCTGTGGCCGGGGGTAAGTGCCGGGGGGCCTGTGTCTCTGGACGGGGGTAGGTGCCAGCATCCAGTGCATCTAGACGGGGTTAGGTGCCGGGGACTTGGGTCTCTTGACAGGGGTAGGTGCCAGTGGTCCTGGTTCTCTGGACAGGGTAGGTGTCAGGGGTCCTGGGTCTCTGGACGGGGATAGGTGCCCGGGGTCGTGGGTCTCTTTACGGGGGAAGGTGCGGGTATCCTGGGTCTCTGGACAGGGGAAGGTGCCAGAGGGCCTGGGTCTCTGGACAGGGGAAGGTGCAGGGGGGCTGGGTCTCTGGACAAGGCTAGGTGCCAGGGAGCCTGAGCCAGGGTAGGTGCTGATGTTCTGGGTCTCTGGACAGTGGTAGGTGCCGGGGGGCCTGAGCCAGGGTAGATGCCGGTGTCCTGGGTCTCTGGACAGGGGTAGGTGCCGGGGGCCTGGGTCTCTGAATGGGGGTAGGAGCCGGGGGTCCTGGGTCTCTGCACGGGATAGGTGCCGGGGGCCTGGGTCTCTGGACAAGGGTAGGTGCCGGCGGCCTGCGTGTCTGGACACGGGTAGGTGCCCCGGTCCTGGGCCTCTGGACGGGGTAGGTGCCGGGAGCCTGTGTCTCTGGACAGAGGTAGGTGCTGGGGTCCCGGGGTCTCTGGACAGGGGTAAGTGCTGGGTCCTGGATCTCTGGACAGTGGTAGGTGCCGGGGTCCAGGGCCTCTTGACAGGGACATGTGCCGGGGGTCTGGGTCTCTGGTCATGGGCAGGTGTGGTGGGCCTGAGTCGCTGAACGGTGGTAGTTCCCAGTGGGCCTGGTTGTCTGGACAAGGGTAGGTGGCGGGGTCCTGGGTCTCTGGACAGGGTTAGGTGCAGGGGCCTCGACAGGGGTAGGTGTTGGGGCCCTGGGCCTCTGGACAGGGGTAGGTGTTGGGGGACTTGGGTCTCTAGACAGGGGTAGGTGCAGGGTCCTGGGCCTCCGGACAGGGACAGGTGCCGGGGTCCAGGGCCTCTCGACAGGTGCAGGTGCCAGGGGGCCTGTGTCTCTGGACAGAGGCAGATGCTGGGGCGCCTGTTTCTCTCGACAGGGTTAGGTGCCGGGGGACCTGGGTCTCTGGAGAAAGGTAGGTACTGGGGGGCCTGGGTCTCTGGACAGAGACAGGTGCCGGGGGTCCTGGGTCTCTGGACAGGGGCAGTTGCCGGGGGCCTGGATCTCTGGACATGGACAGGTGCCGGGATCTAGGGCCTCTAGACAGGGTCAGGTGCCGGGGGGCCTGGGTCTCTGAACGGGGGTAACTACCGGGTTCCAGGGCATCTGGACAGGGGTTGGTGCTGGGGGCCTGGATGTCTGGACAGGGGTAGGTGCCGGGGTCCTGGGTCTCTGGACAGGGTAGGTGCCGAGGACCTGGGTCTCTGGCCAGGGGTAGGTGCCAGGGGGCCTGGGCCTGGGGAGGTGCCGGGGTCCAGGGCCTCTGGACAGGGGCAGGTGCCGGGGGCCTCGATCTCTGGACAGGGGCTGGTGCCGGGGTACAGGGCGTCTGGACAGGGGCAGGTGCCGGGGGACCTGGGTCTCTGGACAGGGGCAGGTTCCGGGGTCTAGCGCCTCTGGAAAGCTCTAGGTGCCGGAGGCCGTGGATCTCTGTACAGGGGTAGGTGCCGGTGTCCAGGGCCTCTGGAAAGGGGCAGGTGCCGGGGGGGCCTGGGTCTCTGGACAGGGGTAGGTGCCAGGGGGCCGGGGCCTGGGTAGGTGCCGGGGTCCAGGGCCTCTTGACAGGGGCAGGTGCCGGGGGTCTGGGTCTCTGGACAGGGGTACGTGCCAGGAGGCCTGGGTCTCTAGACAGGGGTAGGTGCCAGGAGGCCTGGGCCTCTGGACAGGGGTAAGTGCCGGGTGGCCGTGGTCTCTGGACAGGGGTAGGTGCCGGGGGTCCAGGGTTTCTGGACGGGGGTAGGTGCCGGGGCCTGGGCCTGGGTAGGTGCCTGGGTCCAGGGCCTCTGGACAGGGGCCGGTGCCAGGCGGCCTGGGTCTGTGGACAGGGGCAGGTGCCGGAGGCCTAGGTCTCTGAATGGGGTTAGGTGCAGGGGGGCCTGGGTCTATTGACAGGGGCAGGTGCCGTGGGGCCTGGGTGTATTGACAGGGGCAGATGTGGGGGCACCTGTGTCTCTGGATAGGGGTAGGTGTGCGGGGCCTGGGTCTCTGGACAGGCGTAGGTGCCAAGGTTCCTGGGTCTCTGGAAAGGGGTATGAGCCCGGGGGGCCTGGGCGCGGGTAAGTGCCAGGGTACAGGGTGTCTGGACAGGCGCAGTTGCTGGGGGTCCTGGATCTCTGGACATGGTCACGTGCCGGGGGCCTGGGTCGCTGAACGGGGGTAGTTGCCAGCGTCCAGGGCCTCTGGACAGGGTTAGGTGCAGGGGTCCTGGGTCTCTGGACAGGGGTAGGTGCCGGGTTCCTGGGTCTCTGGACAGGGTAGATGCCGGGGACCTGGGTCTCTGGACAGAGGTAGGCACCGGGGGCCTTGGGTCTCTGGACAGGGCTAGGTTCCAAGGGGGCCTGTTCTTAGGTATGTGCTAGGGTCCAGGGCCTCTCGACAGGGGCAGGTGCCGGGAGGCCTGGGTCTCAGGACAGGGGCAGGTGCCGGGGGCCTGGGTCTCTGAATGGGGTTAGGTGCCGGGGGGCCTGTGTCTCTGCACGGGGGTAGTTGCAGGGGGCCTTGGGTCTCTGGACAGGGGTAGGTGCCGGGAGGCCTGGGTCTATGGACAGGGGTAGGTGAAGGGGGGCCTGGGTCTCTGGACAGGTGCAGGTGCCGGAGCGCCTGGGTCTCTGGACAGGGGCAGGTGCCAGAACGCCTGGGTCTCTGGACAGGCGTAGGTGCCCGGAGGCCTGGGCCTGGGTAGGTGCCGGGGTCCAGGGCCTCTGGATAGGGTTAGGTGCCGGGTTCCTGGGTCTCTGGACGTTGGTAGGTGCCGGGGGCTTCTGTCTCTGGACGGGAGTAGGTGCTGGGGGCCTGGGTCTCTCGACAGTGGTAGGTGCTGGGGGGCCTGGGTCTGTGGACAGCGGTAGGTGCCGGGGTCCAGGGCCTCTGGACAGGGTAGGTGCCGGGGGCCTGGGTCTATGAACATAGGTAGATTCCAGGGTCCTGGGTCTCTGGACAGGGGTAGGTTCCTGAGGGCCTGGGCCTGGGTAGGTGCCGGGGTCCAGGGCCTCTGAACAGGGTCTGGTCTGGGGGGCCTGGGTCTCTGAACATAGGTAGATTCCAGGGTCCTGGGTCTCTGGACGGCCGTAGGTGTCAGGCTGCCTGGGCCTGGGTGGGAGCCGGGGTCCAGGGCGTCTGGACAGGGGCAGATGCTGGGAACCTGGGTCCCTGGACAGGGGCAAGTGCCGGGGGCCTCTGTCTCTGGAAGGGACAGGTGCCGGGAGCCTGTGTCTCTGAACGGGGGTAGGTGCTGGGGAGCCTGTGCCTGAGTAGGTGCCGGGGTCCAGGGCCTCTCGGCAGGGTTAGGTGCCGGGGGACCTGGGTCTCTGGACGGGGTAGGTGCCGGGAGCCTGGGTCTCTGGACAGGGGTAGGTGCCGGGGGGCCTGGGTCTCTGGACAGGGGCAGGTGCCGTGGGGCCTGGGTCTATTGACAGGGGCAGATGCAGGGGCACCTGTGTCTCTGGAAAGGGGTAGGTGTCCGGGGCCTGGGTCTCTGGACAGGCGTAGGTGCCAAGGTTCCTTGGTCTCTGGACGGGGGTAGGTGCCGGGGGGCTTGGGCGTGGGTAGATGCCAGGGTCCAGTGTGTCTCGACAGGCGCAGTTGCTGGGGGGCCTGGATCTCTGGACACGGTCACGTGCTGGGGGCCTGGGTCTCTGAACGGGGGTAGCTGCCGGCGTCCAGGGCCTCTGGATAGGGGTAGGTGCCGGGGGCCTGGGTCTCTGGACAGGGATAGGTGCCGGGTTCCTGGGTCTCTGGACAGGGTAGATGCCGGGGAACTGGGTCTCTGGACAGGGTAGATGCCAGGGACCTGAGTCTCTGGACAGGGGTAGGTGCCGGGCGCCCTGGGTCTCCGGACAGGGTTAGGTGCCGGGGGGGTCTGTGCTTGGGTATGTGCTAGGGTCCAGGGCCTCTCGACCGGGGCAGGTGCCGGGAGGCCCGGGTCTCTGGAGAGGGATAGGTGACGGGGGCCTGGGTCTCTGGACAGGCGTAGGTGCCAGGGGTCTTGGGTCTCTGGACGAGGGTATGTGCCGGGGGGCCTGGGCCTGGGTATATGCCGGGGTCCAGGGCCTCTGGATACGGGTAGGTGCCAGGGGCCTGCATCTGTGGACACAGGTAGGTGCTGGGGTCCCGAGTCTCTGGACAAGTGTAGGTGCCGGGGGGCCTGGTCTCTGGACAGGGGTAGCTGTCGGGGGGCCTGGGTCTTTGGACAGGGGTAGGCGCCACGGTCTTGTGTGTCTCGACAGTGGTATGTGCCGGGGTCCTAGGTCTCGGGGTAGGTGCCAGGGGCCTGTGTGTCTGGACAGCCGTAGGTTCCAAGGGTCCTGGGTCTCTGGTCAGGGATAGGTGCCAGGGGGACTGGGTCTCTGGATGGTGGTAGGTGCCGGGGGACTGGGTCTCTGGACAGGGGTAGGTGCCGGGGGCCTGGGTCTCTGGACAGGCGTAGGTGCCGGGGGCCTGGGGGTCTGGAAAGGGGTAGGTGCCGGGGTCCTGGGTCTCTGGACAGTGGTAGATGCCGAGGGGCCTGCGTCTCTGGACACGGGTAGGTGCTAGGGGGCCTGGATCTGGGTTGGTACCAGGGTCCAGGGCCTCTGCACAGGGGCAGGTGTCGAGGGGCCTCGGTCTCTGAACGGGGGTAGGTGCCGGGGGGCCTCGGTCTCTGGACAGGGGTAGGTGCCGGGGGTCTGCATCTCTGGACGGGGTAGGTGCCGGGGGCCTGGGTCTCTGGACAGGGTAGGTTTGGGGGGCTTGGTTCTCTGGACAGGGGTAGGTGCAGGGGGGCCTGGGTCTCTGGAGAGGGGTAGGTGCCGGGAGGCCTGGGTCTCTGGACAGGGGCAGGTGCCGGGAGGCCTGGGTCTCTGGACAGGGGCAGGTGCCGGGAGGCCTCGGTCTCTGGTCGGGGGCAGGTGCCGGGGTCCAAGGCCTCTGGACAGGGGCAGGTGCCGGGTGGCCTGCGTCTCTGGACAGGGGTAGGTGCCGTGGGGCCTGGGTCTCTGGACAGGTTCAGGTGCCGGGGCGCCTGGGTCTCTGGAGAGGGGGAGGTGCCGGGGGGCCTGGGTCTCTGGATAGCGGCAGGTGCCGGGGGCCTGGGACTGTGGACAGGGGTAGGTGCATAGGGGCCTGGGTCTCTGCCCAGAGGTAGGTGCCGGGGGCCCTGGGTCTATGGAGAGGGGTAGGTACAGGGGGGCCTGGGTCTCTGGACAGGGGTAGGTGCCGGGGTCCTGGGTCTCTGGACAGGGGCAGGTGCTGGGATCCAGGGCCTCTGGACAGGAGCAGGTGCTGGGATCCAGGGCCTCTGGACAGGGGCAGGTGCCCAGGGGCCCGGGTGCCTTAACAGGGGCAAATGCAGGGGCTCCTGGGTCTCCAGACAGGGGTAGGTGCCAGGGGGCCTGGGTCTCTGATCAGGGGTAGGTGCCGGGCGGCCTGACTCTCTGGAGGGGCAGGTGCCGGGGACCTGGGTCTCAGAACGGGGGCAGGTGTGAGGGGGCCTGGGTATTTGGACAGGGGTAGGTGCCGGGGTCCAGGGACTCTAGACAGGGTAGGTGCCGAGGGCCTGGGTCTCTCAACAGGGGTAGGTGCCAGGGGTCCTGGGTCTCTGGATGGGGGTAGGTGCCGGGGGTCCTGGGCCTGGGTAGGTGCCAGGGTCCAAGGCCTCTGGACAGGGAAAGGTGCTGGAGGCCTGGGTCTCTGGACAGGGGTAGGTGGCGGGGTCCTGGGCCTCTGGACAGGGGTAGGTGCCTGGTGCCCGGACCTGTGGACAGGGAAAGGTGCTGGGGGCCTGGGTCTCTGAACAGGGGTAGCTGCCGGGGTCCAGGGCCTCTGGACAGGGGTAGGTGCCGGGGACCTGGGTCCCTGGACAGGGTTAGGTGCCGGGGTCCTGGGTCTCTGGACAGGGTAGGTGCCTGGGGCTTTGGCCTCTAGACAGGGGTAGTTGCCAGGGGGCCTGGCTCTCTGGACAGTTCTGGGGCGGGGGACCTGGGTCTCTGGACAGTGGCAGGTGCCTGGGTCCAAGGCATGTGGACAGGTGCAGGTACCGAGGGGCATGGGTCTCTTGACAGGGGCAGATGCGGGGACGCCTGGGTCTCTGGACAGGGGTAGATGCCGGGAGGCCTGGGTCTCTGGACAGGGGTAGCTGCCGGGGGCCTGGTTCTCTGGACAGGGGTAGGTGCCGGGGTGCCTGGGTCTCTGGACAGGGGTAGGTGCCGGGGGGCATTGGTCTGTGGACAGGGATAGGTGCCCGGGTGCCTGGGTCTGTGGACAGGGGTAGGGGCCGGTGTCCAGGGCCTCTGGACAGGACTAGGTGCCGGGGGTCCTGGGTCTCGGGACACAGTTAGGTGCCGGGGATCCTGAGTGTCTGGACCAGGGGTAGGTGCGGGCAGTCCTGGGTCTCTGGAGGGGTTTTGGTGCCAGGGGTCCTGGGTCTCTGGACGGGGGTAGGTGCCCGGGGTCGTGGGTCTCTGTACGGGGGTAGGTGCAGAGTGGCCTGGGTCTCTGGACGGGGCAGGTGCCGGGCGGCCTGGGTCTGTGGACAGGGGTAGGTGCCGGGCGGCCTGGGTCTGTGGACAGGGGTAGGTGCTGGTGTCCAGGGCCTCTGGACAGGGCTAGGTGTCGGGGGTCCTGGGTCTCGGGACACGGTTAGGTGCCAGGGGTCCTGAGTGTCTGGACAGGGGTAGGTGCGGGGGGTCCTGGGTCTCTGGAGGGGTTTAGGAGCCAGGGGTCCTGGGTCTCTGGACGGGGGTAGGTGCCCGGGGTCGTGGGTCTCTGAACGGGGGTAGGTGATGGGGGGCCTGGGTCTCTGGACGGGGGCAGGCGCCGGGGGGCCTGGGTTTCTGGACATGGGCAGGTGCCTGGGTCCAGGGCCTCTGGACAGGGTCAGGTGCCGGGGGGCCTGGGTCTCTGGAAAGGGTCAGGTGCTGGGGCGCCTGGGTCTCTGGACATGGTCAGGTGTCTGGGGGCCTGGGTCTCTGGACAAGGGTAGGTGCCAGGGTCCAGGGCGTCTGAACGGGGTAGGTGCCAGGTGGCCTGGGTCTCTGGACAGGGGTAGGTGCCGGGCTCCAGGGCATCTATACGGGGTAGGTGCCAGGTGGCCTGGGTCTCTGCACAGGGGTAGGTGCCGGGGGGCCCGGGTCTCTTGACAGGTACAGGGGCCGGGGGGCCTGGGTATCCGGACAGGGGTACCCTGGCCAGGGTCCAGGGCATCTGGACATGTTCAGGTGCCGCGGGCATGGGTCTTTTCACACGGGCAGATGCGGGGGCGCCTATGTCTCTGGACAGAGGTAGGTGCCGGAGGGCCTGGGTCTCTGGACAGGGGTAGATGCCGGCGGGCCTGGTTCTCTGGACAGGTGTAGGTGCCGGGGGTCCTGAATCTCTGGACAGGGGTAGGTGCCCGGAGCCTGGGTCTCTGGACAGGGGTAGGTGCCGGGGGGCCTGGGTCTGTGGACAGGGGTAGATGCCGGGGTCCAGGGCCTCTGGACAGGGCTAGGTGCCGGGGTGCCTGAGTCTCTGGACAGGGGTAGCTGCTGGGGGCGGGTGTCTCTGGGCAGGTGTAGGTGCCAGGGGTCCTGAGTCTCTGGACAGGGGAGGTGCCGGGGGCCCGGGTCTCAGGACAGGGGTAGGTGCCGGGGTCCTGAGTCTCTGGACAGGGGTAAGTGCCGGAGGCCTGGGTCTCTGGACAGGTGTAGGTGCCGGGACGCCTTGGTCTTTGGATAGGGGTAGGTGCTGCGGGGCCTGGGTCTCTGGAAGGGGCAGGTGCCTTGGTCTCTGTATAGGGGTAGGTGCTGGGGGGCCTGGGTCTCTGGAAGGGGCAGGTGCCGGGGGCCTAGGTCTCTGAACGGTGGTTGGTGCCAGGGGGCCTGGGTCTCTGGACGGGTAGGTGCCAGGGGTCCTTGGTCTCCGGACGGGGGCAGGTGCCAGGGGGCCTGGGCCTCGGTAGGTGCCGGGTTCCAGGGCCTCTGGACAGGGAAAGGTGCTGGGGGGACTGGGTCTCTGGACAGGGGCTGGTGCCGGGGGCCTGGGTCTCTGAACGGGGATAGGTGCCGGGATCCAGGGCCTCTGGACAGAGGTAGGTGACGGGGGCCTGGGTCTCCGGACAGGGTAGGGGCTGGGGGCCTGGTTCTCTGGAAAGGGTTAGGTGTCGGGGTCCTGGGTCGCTGAACAGGGGTAGGTGTTGCGGTCCTGTGCCTCTGGACAGGGGTAGGTATTGGGGGACCTGGGTCTTTAGACAAGGGTAGGTGTGGGGTCCTGGGCCTCTGGACAGGGGCAGGTGCCGGGGTCCAGGGCCTCTCGACAGGGGCACGTGCCGTGGGGCCTGGGTCTCTGAACAGGGGTAGGTGCCGGGGGCCTGGGTCTCTGGACAGGGGCTGGTGCCGGGGGCCTGGGTCTCTCAACGGGGGTAGGTGCCTGGGGCCTGGGTCTCTGGACAGGGACAGGTGCCTGGGGGCCTGGGACTCGACATGGGTAGGTCCCGGGATCCAGGGCCTCTGGATACGGGCAGGTTCCGGGGGGCCTGGGTCTCTTGACAGGGGCAAATGCAGGGGCGCCTGGGTCTCTGGACAGGGATAAGTGCTGGCTGGCCTGGGTCTGGGGACAGGGGTAGGTTCCCGGGGGGCCCGGGTCTCTGGACAGGGGTACGTGCCGGGGTCCAGGGCCTCTGCACAGGGCTAGGTGCCGGGGGCCCTGGGTCTCTGGACAGGGGTAGGTGCCGGGGGCCTGGGTCTCTGGACAGGGGTAGGTGCCTGGGGGCCTGGGTCTCTGGACATGGGTAGGTGCGGGGTGCTGGACAGGGGTTGGTGTTGGGGGACCTCGGCCTCTGTACAGGGGTAGGTGTTGGGGGACCTTGGTCTCTGGACAGGGGTAGGTGCGGGGTCCTGGGCTTCTGGACAGAGGCAGCTGCCGGGGGTTGGGGTCTTTCGACAGGGGCAGATGCCGAGGGGCCTAGGCCTTGGTAGGTGCCGGAGTCCAGGGCCTCTGAACAGGGGCAGGTGCCGGGGCTTAGGTCTCTGTACAGGGGCAGGTGCCGGGGGGGCCTGGGTCTGTGGACAGGGGAAGGTGCCGGGGGGGCTGGGTGTCTGGACAGTGGTAGGTGTCGGAGGGGCTGGGTGTCTGGATAGTGGTAGGTGCCGGGGGGCCTGGGTCTCTGGACAGGGGTAGGTGCCGGGGGGCCTGGGTCTCTGCACAGGGGTAGGTGCCGGGGGGCCCGGGTCTCTGCACAGGGGTAGGTGCCGGGGGGCCCGGGTCTCTGCACAGGGGTAGGTGCCGGGGGGCCCGGGTCTCTTGACAGGTACAGGGGCCGGGGGGCCTGGGTATCCGGACAGGGGTACCCTGGCCAGGGTCCAGGGCATCTGGACATGTTCAGGTGCCGCGGGCATGGGTCTTTTCACACGGGCAGATGCGGGGGCGCCTATGTCTCTGGACAGAGGTAGGTGCCGGAGGGCCTGGGTCTCTGGACAGGGGTAGATGCCGGCGGGCCTGGGTCTCTGGACAGGTGTAGGTGCCGGGGGTCCTGAATCTCTGGACAGGGGTAGGTGCCCGGAGCCTGGGTCTCTGGACAGGGGTAGGTGCCGGGGGACCTGGGTCTCTGGACAGGGGTAGGTGCCGGGGGGCCTGGGTTTCTGGACAGGGATAGGTGCCGGGCTCCATGGCCTCTGGATGGGGTAGGGGTAGGGGGCCTGGGTGTCTGGACAGGTGTAGGTGCCGGGGGGCCTTGGCCTGGGTAATTGCTGGTGTCCAGGGTGTCTGGACGGGGCAGCTGTCGGGGGCCAGGGTCTCTGAACGCGGGTAGCTCCCGTGGTCCAGGGCCTCTGCACAGGGGTAGGTGCCGGGGGCCTGGGTCTCTGGACAGGGGTAGGCGCCGGTATCTGGGTCTCTGGAAAGGGTAGGTGCTGGGGGTTGGGTCTCTGGACAGGGGTAGATGTTTGGGGATGTTGGTTCTCTGGACAGGGGTAGGTGTTTGGGGATTTTGGTCTCTGGACAGGGGAAGGTGCGGGGTCCTGGGTCTCTCGAAAGAGGCAGGTGCCGGGTGTTTGGGTCTCTGGAGAGCGGCAGGTGCCAGGGGCCTGGGTCTCCGGACAGGGGAAGGTGCTGGGGGGCCTGGGTCGCTACACAGGGGTAGGTGCCTAGGTGCTTGGGTCTCTGGACAGCTGCAGGGACCGGTGGCCTGGGTATCTGGACAGGGGCAGGTGCCGGGGTTCAGGGCATCTGGACATGTTCAGGTGCTGGGGTCCTGAGTCTCTGGACAGCTGTAGGTGCCGAGGGGCCTTGGTCTCTGGACAGGGTCAGGTGCCGAGGGGCCTTGGCCTGGGTACGTGCCGGGGTCCAGGGCCTCTGAACAGGGGCAGGTGCCGGGGGTTTAGCTCTCTGGAGAGGGGCAGGTGCCAGGGGGCCTTGGTCTCTGGACAGGGGTAGGTGCCGGGGGGCCTGGATCTCTACACAGGGGTAGGTGCCTAGGTGCTTGGGTCTCTGGACAGGTGCAGGGACCGGGGGGCCTGGGTATCTGGACATGTTCAGTTGCCGGGGTCCTGAGTCTCTGGACAGCTGTAGGTTCCGGGGGGCCTTGGTCTCTGGACAGGGGCAGGTGCCGGGGAGCCTGGGTCCCTTGACAGGGGCAGGTGCCGGGGTCCAGGGCCTCTGGACAGGGCTAGGTGCCGGGGTGCCTGAGTCTCTGGACAGGGGTAGGTGCCGTGGGGGCCTGGGTCTCTGGACAGGGGTAAGCCGCGGGTCGTCTGTCTCTGGACGTGGTAAGTGCCATGGACCTGGGTCTCTGGACAGGGGTAGGTGTCAGGAGTCCTCGGTCTCTGGACGGGGTAAGTGTCGTGGGCCTGGGACCCTGGATAGGGGCAAGTGCCAGGGAGCCTGGTTCTCTGGACAGAGAACATGAACCAGAACATGAGGTGTGGTGCCTGCTTTGAGCCCGCAGCACTGGCTGCTGTGCAGAGTGTGGAGGGCAGGCAAGGAGGAGCCCACCGTCCCGCCCGGCCACCCTCCGAGTCCGGGGGCCCAGGCCTTGTGCCCTCCCTGCACCTGGACTGAGGCTCCAGTGACCTGGCCTGCTTGGTGGGCAGCTGGGAAGGGGTGCTGGGCAGGGGCACAGGTGAGAGGTGTGGGCTGGAGGATGGAGGGCTCTGCTGGGTGAGGGGTTTGAAGTGCCTTTCCTTGAGTGGCAGGCAGTAGTGACAGGGCTGGGCTTGGGTTGGGTCCAGGGGGCTGGAGGGTCTGCTAACAGCTGGGTCACCGCTGGAGGGATCCTGGGGGCACTTGTGTGGCCCATCATTGTGCTAATGGGGTAACAAAGGCCAGCGCCTCACACAAGGTCTCTCAGTCCTTCCGTAGAGAGGGGAGGGGGCTGCATGCTCCTGGGACTCCTTTGTCTGGGAGCTTTGGGGCCATGAGACCCAGAGACGGGGAGAGGCAGGTGTGGAGTTGCTTTGAGCCGCCCGCAGGGCCCCTGCAGCCTCCCTCTGGGCTGTTCACGGCGTGAATCCGCTCCTGGCTACCTGTGGTGTCACCACCCTGGCATGTGTGCCTGACAGCTGGCCTGTTGGCGTGGTCTGTCCCCGCCTCCCTGAGCTCCTGGAAGGGAGGGCTGGCCTGTTTATCCCCTGAGCCTGGCTGAGCCCTGTGTGAGCAGTAGAGACACAGGGGCTGGGGGACACTGGCGGGCCAGGGGGCTGCTGACAGGAAGGAGACTTTCTGCAGAAAGCAAGAGGTGATGAGGGTGGCCCTTGGCCATGTGTGGGTCCAGGCCCCTCACCTCCTTGTGCTGGCAGCACTGACTGAGTGCCTGGGCCCCATTCCCTGAGGATGGGCCACCAGAGAGACCTGGGCTCAGATGTTCGCAGTGGCCAAGAATCGGAAGAGGAGAGGGCAGCAGTCCTGGGTGGGTTTTCCACAGATCACAGTGGGCTGGCGGGGGCCAGGCTCAGGCTTCTTAGGGGAGCTTGGTCTCTGTCACAGTAGAGGGACCCATCCTCTGTGTGCTGAGGTTCAGCATGTCCTGGGGGTGTGTGTGTGTCTGAAATCCCGGTCCCCTGTGTCCTCCATCATGCCCTTCTGGCTGTGTGGTAGCTGCCCTATCGCCTCCAGGCCTGGGTCAGTCCTGGTAGGAGCCGTTCTTCCTTGTGCTGCCATGTAGGGAAACTGAGGCCTAAGAGGGTCACTCAGCATGGTCAGGAGGAGGCCCCAGGAGAAGTGTCGCCTGTGACTGTGGGCTTAGGGCAGGCTTGAACCCCTCATGGGAGAGTGGGGCCCCTTGTGACCCCTTTCTGTTCATTTTCTTCATCTCTGCCCCCAGATGCTGTGTGCTGTGGACACGCCTGGGATTCACGGAGTAGGCTGCAGGGTCCAGCCCTGAGCACTGCTAGCCCGAGGTCCCCGAGCCTGCTGCTGAGGGTCCCCACGCTGCTGGCTATCACCATTGCCCTCAAGTGCTGATGGCCTCTGCTGTCCAGCCCGGGGCCAGCTCTACTGCATGAGCCCCCTGCCACACTCCAGGACTCACTGTACCCCGATGGGGTAACATGACAGAGGCCCCGCACATCAGAGGCCACTGTCCCCACAGCCACTGCCCGTGACCCCTGGCCCAAGGGTGCTGGAGTTGGGTCAGTCATTCTTCCTCTGGCCGTTGGGGGCTTGGAGCCCACCTCTGAGTGAAGGAGGCTGTCTGCCCGTCCACCGATGTGGAGAGGGCACCCCCAGCATGGGGTCCAGCTCTGGACACTGCTTGGTGGCTGGATTTACTTTGGGTTTTTAAGTTTTCTTTGCTGAGCTTTTCTGGTGGTTCTTTTTCTTTTTTGCCCCTTTATGACTATCCAGCTCTGAGAGACAGGAGTTCAGAGCTGCCTACAGTACTTTGGGGGGCTGTTTTGTTCCTTTGCTTTTTTAAGAGTTGGATTTTCTTTTTTAATTATCCAAACTCTGGGCAGGTTCCTCCCCGACGCCCAAGTTATTTGCACAATATTTGTGCTGGGTGTGGGGTGGGTTTTTAAAAAGATCTCTTTCTCTTGGACAAGCACAGGGATCTCGTTCTCCTCATTTTTGTGGGGTGCATGGGGACTTCTCATGTCTGTGTCCCCAGCCTTCTCTGCAGCCCCTTTCTGCCCTGTGGGCCCAGCGTCAGGAGGCGCCATGGCTGAGATGAACCGCCCGGCCCCAGTGGAGATGAGCTACAAACACATGCGCTTCCTCATCACCCACAACCCAGCAAATGCCACCCTCAGCACCTTCATTGAGGTGAGTGCAGATGGAGGTGGGGTGGGCAGGTCCAGCCAAGGTGTCAGGAAAGCCTGGCTGAGCTGCACTCGGGCATCTCAAGAGGGGTCCACTGGCCCGGCTGGCTAGACAGGGCTCATGGCCTTGGAGCAGGGCTCAGTCCCCCGTTACAGGGTCCTGGAGGAGGGACATGGGGATGCCCTGAGACCTCAAGGGTGAGGGTATTGGGGGATCAACTGGGTCCCCTAGGGGGCCTGCAGGGTGCTGGCATGTGACAGGAGGGACTCCACGCCATGTGGATAGAGGCAAGTGGTGAAGTCAGGGGCACACGGGCCAGGCTCTGCGTGCTCAGCTGTGGCCTGGGCCGGGGCCCTCCTGAGCCCTTTGCTTTCCTTTTGGCCTCTGTGCCTAGGCTGAGTGGGCCGGAGGTGCCCTGGTGTGAGAAGTGGCTGCTTATGGGGAAGCAGGTGGATGGGGACAGGTGGGCAGGTTGGCTCCATGGCTGGCCAGGCCTCCAGGCGTTGCCCTGCTCTGCATTGCCAGTTTCTGGGTGAGGCCTCAGGCTAGACCAGGTTGGGCTGGGGACTTCAGGGCCTGGATATCTGCGTGAGTAGGGACTGGGCAAGTGTCAGTGCTGACCACGGGAGGGAGGGACCACTGTGTCCTGGAGAGACAGCAGGCAGAAATGCCTGCCACTGGCCCCCCGGCACATGGGACCAGATGCATTTGCGGAAGCCGTGTTGGGAGTGGAGACTGCAGCAATCTGCCTCGCCTCCTGTAGGAGCCTGGCCTCTGCAGAGTGCCCTGCTGCCTGCAGGCCTGGGCCCATTTGCAGAGTCTGCGGCCTTGTGCGGGCCGTTGACAAAGCCTCTGACTGTGGCAGGCTGAGTCAGAGGCTGCAGCTGTGTGCAGGGTCATTTGTGGCTGAGTCCTCTACCACATGAGATAAGCCTTCATGGCCTTGTCATAATGAAACAGGGATTTGGGCATGAGAGGGCATTGAGAGCTGTGGAGCAGGAGGCATTGGGCACCCTGCCATTAGGGAGCCTGGACCCTGGACACTGAACCAGGTACCCTACAGAAGATGGCTATCATCTGCACAGCTGAGACCTCTGAGGTAACAGCAGAACCTACAGAAAGATTGGTGAGAACAGCATGATAAGCGGCCAGGGTCAGGCCTCAGAATTGACTGGGATCAGGGTTAAGCCTGTAACCAAGTTCAGGTCTCAGTGTGTGACCAAGGTTGGGACTCAGTTTGTGTCCAGGATCAGGGCTTGGTACGTGAACAGGATCAGGGCTCAATGTGTGACCAGGATCAGGGCTCAGTGCGACCAGGAATGGGGCTCAATGGATGACCAGGATTGGGACTCAGTGTGTGACCAGGATCGGGACTCGGCATGTGTCCAGGATCGGGACTCGGCGTGTGTCCAGGACCGGGGCTCGGTGTGTGACCAGGATCGGGGCTCGGCGTGTGACCAGGATCTGGCTCGGTGTGTGACCAGGATCGGGGCTCAGTGTGTGACCAGGGTCGGGGCTCAGTGTGTGACCAGGGTCGGGGCTCAGTGTGTGACCAGGATCTGGGCTCAGTGTGTGACGAAGGTTGGGACTTGGTATGTGGCCAGGATCCAGGTTCGGTGTGTGACCAAGGTTGGGGCTCAATGTGTGACTAGGGTCGGGGCTCAGCATGTGTCCAGCATTAGGGCTCAGTGTGTGACTGTCAAGGCTCAGTATGTGACCAGGATCAGGGAGGGCTCAGCCTGTAACCAGGGCTAGGGCTAAGTTGTGGGCTGGGTGGCTGTTCCCTCTGCTGAGGGTACAGAGGGACTCTGAGGTACCCCACAGTCCCCGAGCCCAGGATCCTTACCTGCACCCTGCATTCTCAGATAGTTGGGTGCTGGCCTCTCTTGTGTTCCATGTCCCTGTCCCTTGACTAGCAAGGCCTAGCAGCTGATTCCTCACCACTCCCAAAATAGCTGCAAGAGTAGATGGGGTGCAAACAGCCCCCTCATGTGACTCCTGTGGAGCGGAACCCCCCGAACTGGGGGTATAAATATCGGCTGGGGTGGGAACAGCCCCCGCACGTGACTCGCGTGGAGTGGAACCCCCCGAACTGGAGGTATAAATATCGGCCTGACTGTGAACTGCTGTGACCTTTTCTCTGGTTGTGTGGGTCTTCCCTGCTGTCGTACAAGGCCCAGCTCCCTCCTGGCTGCCATCTGAGCAGTGCCTGCCCTCCCTGGTCTGAGGCACCCCAGCTGATGCCCACCCCTCTTAGACCCCAAAGCCCCTCTGGACTGGACCCATCTATGCGGCTCAGCCTGGGGAGCTGCTAGGATGCAGGGGCTCACATGTGGGCTGGGGAGTCCTTTTCCTGCTGCAGGGACCCAGTAGCTTTTCTGGAAGAAATGTTCCTGGTAGATCTGGGGTCCTGAGCACCCCAGAGGAGGGGGTGATGTGCTGGGGAGCCAGGATCCCAGCTGCTGAGCTGTGCCTGACTGTGAATGTGGGTAGGGACATCTTTGCTTCTTCTGGGTGGCCTGAGGGACCTAGGACAGGCTCTTCCACATACAGATGCCACCTCCACCAGCCATGGAGCCCCAAGTCCACTCTTGGTGGGCCCCACTGCATCAGGGTCTGCCTGGCTGGAGGGTGAAATGCCCTTCCCTGGCTTCTTCAAGGGCCATGACCCTGCCCTGCAGGCCTGAGGGGACAGTGCTCCACCCTGAGAGGTCTGAGGGGACATGTTCAAGTCTTGGGAGACTGGGGGAAAACAGCTGTGCCCTGGGAGCCCTGGTGAGTGGGGCCCATCCCTGAGCCCTGCCGCCCAGCCCAGCCCTGCCTCCTCCGTCTTCCCACACCCAGGACCTGAAGAAGTATGGGGCTACCACTGTGGTGTGTGTGTGTGAAGTGACCTACGACAAAGTGCTGCTGGAGGATGGCATCACAGTTGTGGTGACGCGAGGCTCGGGGACCCTGGTGGCTGCTGCCGCTGGGGAAGGGTGGGGCGGGGGCTCTGGGCCTGCCAGGGTGTCTTAGTGCCCCTCCCGTGGCAGCCCTGGGCCTGTTCGTGCCTGGACCGTGGGTAGGTCTGGGTACATCAAGGGAAGGCCAGGGTGTTGGGCCGTGTGACCTCAGGAAAGTCACCCTAGTGCACCCTGTCTTTCTGTCTAGAATGGACCAGCCTGGCTTGCGAGGCAGGGGTGGCACATGCTTTGTGCCTCTGCCAAGGGGGCGGGCAGGCTCCTCCACCTGTCAGGCCCTCCCCTGGCCTGTCTTGGGTTCCCCTGGGTCTCGCTGCCTGAGTGGCTGGGGCCCTGTTGCCAGGCTGTGGGCTCCTGGGGAGGACCCTTGGGCGGTTTCCTTGACTCCCTTGGCCCTAGGGACCCAGGTCTAGGAGGGGTGGGGCAGTTCTCCTGCCATACCCTTTGGGGGTGGGGACGGCCACAGCAGCCACAGCCCCAGAGCCAGCCCCAGGGGAGTCCATCCCCAGCCGGCAGACAACTGGTCCCTGACTCAGGCCTGTCCAGCTGCACCTGGGCCTCAGGCTCCCCAGGGCGGAGCACCCCTCAGCCACTGCTTTTCACCCGGGACTCCGCTTTTGGCAGGGGTTGCTGTTTCCTAACCTCGGCTTGGTGGTTTGGAGTGGTAGCTGCACCGGCGTGTGGGGTCAGACGGGAGTCCCGCCCCTGCCCTCTGCAGCCTTGTGACCCCGCAGATCACTCCAAGCCTTGGGTTCCTCCCCTCAAAGCGGGCTGCTTGGAAGAATGGAGACGGGGTGCACCCATGTCCTCCCTCCCCTTCTACAGCAATGGGAGGGATTGGGGTCAGATGTAAGTTGCTGTAATGTAGGTGGGGACACCTATGCTCAGACCAGTTGCCTCTGGGAGTCACCCTGCCTAGTGGCTGGGGAGGGTTAAGATGCCCCCAAAGGCTGCACATCTGCCTCAGTGGGCCCAGCAGGCTCTCCCTGGCACCAGACAGCCCCAGGTCTGGTACGGTCCTGCGGCCCTGCCTGAACCTGCCTTCCCAAGACTGAAACGTGTCCGTCCCCACTGCAGCGCCCAGGCCCTCCCCTGGGAAGACTCCCATCATCCACCTCTCCAGGGTGCTGGGGGATGGGACGAAGGCAAGTGCAGGTCATCTTCCAAGACCAAATTAACCCCCAGCAGCAATGGGCCAGGCCCCAGTGGAAACGCCTGTTGAGGGTCCTGCTCTCAGAAACGGGGGCCTGTCTTGTTCCACAGCCCCGTCTTCAGTCCTTCCTGGCACCTGGGCTGTGTGTGGCATGTGCCAGCCATCTTTGCATGCTGCCACAGGGGACAAGATCCCTTGCACCAGCCGACCCAAAACCTCTCAGGCAGCCACCGGCACACAGGTGTGAGGGATTGTGACCCCAGAACCAGAGCTCAGGCTGACAGGCATGGGGATTAGGATTTGTGCGACTCTGGAGGAGGCTCTACTCAGAAAGGGGTGGTCCAGGAAGGCTTCCTGGAGGGGACAGCTGAAGTGAGCAGGGAATGATGAGTCTGAGGCACCCACTATGGGGTGTGTCCATGGCCATGCTGTGCCCTTCCTGTGTGTCCTGTGGGGTCTGCCACCCTCACCCTAGCGGGCTCCTGGCATCCTCTGCCTGTCAGAGCTCCCTGCCCTACCATGGTCAGGAGTCCTCATGTCTGCTTCCCTCCGCAGGACTGGCCGTTTGACGACAGGCGCCCCTACCCGGCAAGGTCGTGGAAGACTGGTTGAGTCTGGTGAAGGCCAAGTTCTGCGAGGCCCTGGGCAGCTGCATGGCTGTGCACTGCGTGGCGGGCCTGGGCCGGTGAGCGTCAGGGCAGGGCGGGACTGGCCATGCCAGAGCTAGGGCATCTCGTGGTCTGACAGCCTCACTTTTGGATGGGGGTGCTGAGCACATGTTCACGAGACCTTCCAGGAGACCCGGGCCCCAAGGTCTAGGGCTCCCAGGCTGGTCCTCTCCCAGCTTTGCAGAGAGTTTGCTTCCTAAAGTCTCACCCAGCTTCTTCCTGCTGTGGTGGAAACTGTCCCGACACCTTGTGCGGGAAAGGGCTGCCATCCCCCTCCCCAGACCCAAAGATACCCCCACACACAGCTGGGGATCAGACCCGCTGCTTGGAGGAAGAACGGCTGGGATTGGATGAAATGACCTGTGGCACACCCCCATCTGCAGAGGAAAACCCAGGTGAGCCGGGTTGACAGAAGGCCTGGATCCGGCTCTTAGCACTTCACCTGCCAGCTCCCTCGTGGCTTGGCTGCCCCCTGCCTGATGCCGCATGGCTACCCCCTGCCCGATGCTGTGCTGGGCAGGACAGGTTGGGCCGTGCTGTGGATGCAGGCAGGCCCAGAGCCCAGTAGCCTGGAACAGCATGGGTGCTTCTTGCCCCTGTTGCTGCCTATTGGCTGGGGCCCTACGCTGAGGCCTGGCTGAGGGCCACGCCTTCCCCTGTGTGCTGTGGGGCAGAGGAAGCCACCGTGGTGCAGGAAGGCACCTGCAGATTTGCTGGGCAGAGACTCCTCGGGTTACCTCTGCCCCAACTTCCTTGTCCTGAGCCAGCCCATGGCCACGCCTGAGGTCATGGCAGGTGGGGATGGATGAGCCTCCAGAGGGGCTGAGTGGGCAGCCCTAGACCCCTCTATGCCTGTCACCTCAGGGCCTCTCAGGCAGGCACGGCTCCAGCATCCTCTCCTCCAGGAAGCCCTTCTGTCCACCCCAGCCAGGAACATGCAGTCAAGGACCAGATGGCGGGGACAGGGTGAACACACAGCCCAGGTCCCTGCTACAGGGAGCAGATGGCAGGGACAGGGAGAGCATGCAGCTCAGGTCCCCGCTGTACTGGGAGGTCACACAGCTGGGTGGGAATTCTGGGCATGGCCCCTCCCTTACTGACAGGGCTCCCCTCCCTGGATGGTGGAGGTGCCCAGGCACCACTCTTGTTGCTGGTTCGTGGCCTTGGGGTAGGTCCTACCCAGCTGGGGTATCCTGGGTGCCGTAGGGAGCTCAGAGAGTCAGCCTGAGCTTGATGCTTTGGTGAGTGTGGAAGGCAAGCAGGGCGAGCTGCAGGGGTCAGGAAAGGGTGACTGTGACTCTGGAAGTAGCCCTCGGCGGGAATGGGCTTGGCCAGCCGCAAGGACTCACTGCAGCCCACTGCACTCTCAGCTTCCAGCCCCCTGGGGCAGGCGAGGTGGGCAAGCCAAGGCATCAGATGATCCCGCCCTGTACCCTCTTCCCAGGAAGCGCCGAGGAGCCATCAACAGCAAGCAGCTTACCTACCAGGAGAAATATCGGCCTAAACAGAGGCTGCGGTTCAAAGACCCACACACGCACAAGACCCGCTGCTGTGTCATGTAGCTCAGGACCTCGGCTGGGCCTGGCTTCCGGGCCTGGGGCCCATGGTGGCCCTGCCGTGCCCTGCCCAGCCCAGCCCAGCAGGGGCTTCGTGCCTTGGCCGGCCCCACCTGCCTTTTCCTCCCTGATGCCCCCCCATCCCCTTATCCCCCCATCCCCTTATGCCCCCATGCCCCCCGCCCCTGTGTGTCCTCCTGGCTGTTTGTCCTGTCTCTGCCGTTTCTGTTGGTGGCACTGCCCACGGCTCTGTCTCTCCGAGGTGGGTTGGGTGCCTTCTTCCCCAGACCTCCTACCCGCCCCCTCCCACACCAGCCCAGGCCAGGCTCCTCTGGCCTGTTTGCTGCAGGGCAGGGGTGTATTTTGTAACCACTGGGTCCACCCCCTCCTCTGCAGCCCCTTGCCCTGACCTGTTTCTGGCACCTTAAGTTATTAGACCCCAGGAGAGTCAGGTGCTCTGGATGCTAGAAGGCAATAAAACAGGAGCCATGGCCGTGTGTGTGGAGTGGACTGTGGGGTTAGGTGGGGTGGGCCCTGGCCTGGGGGCCTCCGGAGGCCGCTGTCTGGATGCTGGGCTGCTGCCCAGGATGAGACTTCTGTGTGCTCCCATGCTGCCTTCTGGTGGCCACGCTGGGTCTCTGCACCTTGACCCAGGAGCCAGCCTGCCCTGTCCTGCTACCAAGGCCAGTGCCCGACTTTGGCTGGGGTGGCCGTGTTGACCATTCTTGGGGCTGTGGCGTTAGAGGGTGAGGCCAGGTCGTCAGCGTTGTCCTCTGCAGGATGGACAGGACTTCATTTAGCAATTCTTCAGGGCTTGTGTCCGGCGAGTTGGCCTCCCTGTCCTGCCCTGTCCTGCCCTTTCCTGCCTCAACCAGGTGTCCACATATCAGGATTTGAGACCTGGAGAAGGGCACAGGCGGTGGCTGGGGTAGAGGAAGGCACTGTCCATCATCTCAGGGAGCAGGGTGCTGCCTGGGCACCTGAGGGTGGTGCTTGCCAGAGGGTGTGGACGTTTGCTCATGTGTCTCTGTTGGGGACTGACCCCATCCTAGGCTGAGGTACACGGAGGGCATGGCCCCAGGTGGGAGGAGGGTGGGCCTGGGGCTGGCCCAGGGTGTGGTGAGCCTGGGAGTGGTCTCTGCCCTGGGACCCCAGGAGGTTCCAGCGAGGAGTGATAGGGGCAGGTGCTGCAGGAGGTCAGTGGACAAGATGGGGACAAGCCCCTTCTCAGCGGCCCCGCCTCTGAAGCCAACAGATGGCTAAGAGGGCACAGACCTGGCCCCCCAGCTCCTGTGTGGAGAAAGGGCAACAGCTCTCCTGGATGGTTACTCCCTCCTGTCCTCAAACACATCTGGAACTCAAGTAAATCCGACACATATTGGGTGAAGTGTGCTGTATTTTATAATCCACCAGCCAAGTTTTGGGGTCAGCGCTGCTGGCCCTGTGTAACCATGTCTTTATCGTGAGAGGTTCACAGTCTAGCAGGGTTGGGGGAAGACAGGCTGACAAGTCTCCCAGTACAGCTGGGGTGTTCCACCTTGGGAGGCGGCAAAAGGAGGGGGCATGGAGGTGGGCCCTTGGGGTGCTCTGCCTCAGGAGGGCTGGGCTTGGGGGATGGGCAGATGGGCATGGAGGTGGGGCCTCAGGGTGCTCTACCTGGGGGGTGGAGGGGGAATGGAGGGCATGGAAGCGGGGCCTCGGGGTGCTCCACCTTGGTGGGGGCAGGGGGAATGGGAGTATGGAGGCAGGGCCTTGGGGTACTCTACCACAGGGGGACAATGGGTTTGGAGGCAGGGTCAGGGGGGTGCAGCATGGAGCACCAGGCAGGGAGGTGGGGGAGATGCTCCAGGTGGTAGGACCACCTGGCTGAGTATGGAGTGGGGGTCAGTGCTGGCCAGGAGGGGAAGGCGGGTACAGGCTGGATCACCCCATCGGTGGGATGGTGGCTGGCCTGGCAGGGTCCTGAGGGAGATGCAGCCTGGGATGAGACCCCTGGCAGAGTTCTGCAGGGAGGGGCTCTCCAGGAGCTGTGTGGACCCCAGGCCAGGGGGAAACCCAGGCCAAGGCTGCAGGTTGGGCAGATCCCCAGGTGGCTCTCTGGGAGTCTAGGGTATCTGCCTCTGGACTCATCCCTCCAAGTCGTCTTGGGAGGAAGGTGTTACTGCCCATTTTACAGACGGAACGGCCGAGGCTCAGAGAGCCAAGACTCCTGCCTCAGGCCACAGTGTGTCCCAGGTGGGCCAGGCCGTTTCTGCTGCTCACCCTGAATGGACTGAGAAGGATGTAGGTGGGGGTGGAGGGAGACCCTGGGGGCCCGAGGCTGGGGGTCACGACTGAGGGGACCCCATCCCACTCTCAGCCCCAGCCACTGTGGCACTCCCAGCTGGAGACAAACTGAATACTGAGTGGACACCCTGGGCGGAGGCTGCCCTCAAGCACCCACCCAGCCCTCAGGACCCGGGACCCTGGACTCTGGACTCTGGCAGGCTGTGGCTTGGGCTGAGGTCCCAATCAAGGTGACCCTGTCTCCAGGAGTGGACAGGTGTCCACTTGCAGGGGACTCCACAGACTTAAGTTTGACCCCTGGCCTGACCCTGAGCTTGTCCCCAAGTCCCACCAGTGTCTCCTGGGGCCTGTGTCTCCTGGTACTCTGTCTCCTGGGGTGAGTGGGCAGGGAGCTGACATGCGTAATGCTTCTTTGTTGAATCTAGATCTTTCTTTCAAGTGGAAAATTGTTATGCAATCAAGCTCTGGGTGGGGGGCAGATGGGGAAGGGCTGGCCAGGTGGGCACAGGGGAGGGGAAGGCAGTGGGGAAAGACAGCTGGAGGTCACTGCTTGGGTCTGGCCGACACCTCCTGGATGAAGGAGAGCTGTTTGGTGGCAAATTCCCGGATGCCCAGTTCTGGGTCACTTTTGAGATCTTCAAAAGCTACAGGAGAGGAGGAGCAGGTCAGAGGTGACCCCGGCCCAGGAGCAGCCTCTTCACTCCAGCCTGGGTGGCATGGGTGGGTGGGTGGTGGGTGAGGCTGGCTCAGAGCTCATCTCCTGTGATTCTAGGCCTGGGTACTTCCTTCCACACTCACCTGTCACCACCATTCCCTGGTCCCTTGTTTTACTGGTGCCATGAGGCACCTGTGGAGCGGATGTGAGCCCAGGACCCAGGTTCCCTGATGGGGGCCTGTCAGGGATCTTGGCCTCCAGACATGAAGGTGGGGTGGGGGCTGGGCGCCGCTTAGGAGGCCTGGGTCTTTGTCCTGATGCTGGGCTGGGGGAGGGTCCCCTCTGGGGCCTTACTCTTGCTGTCCACAGTGGGTCTTAGTGTGCTTGGGTGGGGGCGGGGGGTGTGGGCTGTGGGAGCTCTGGAGGGAGGGCCACTTACTGTGGGACAGCAGGTTGGTGTGCACGGCATTCAGCATCTGGGACACGGCCTTGGAGTGGTAGCAGATAGTGTAGCCTGCGCAACAGCCGGGCAGCTGGCAGCTTGGGGCTCCCTGTCTCCTGAGGGGCTCCAGCCCACCCCTGCCCCCTCTTCAGCCCAAAGCTCTCCCTCATCCACCCCTTTCCTCTCTTGTGGGCAGGTGGGTCAGGGCAGGTCAATGGTGCTTGGGTGGGGACAAGACTGGGGGTCTCCAAGCCTGGCTCTGCACCCTCCCACCTGTGAAGAGCACTGCCCAGGTCTTGATGTAGCAAGAGTGGCTGTGCAGGTAGCGCAGGGCCTGTAACAAGTGGATGCTGAATTCCTCCTGACTTTGGGTCATCTGGCAGGAGAGCACGCCTGGGTGGGACAGGGGTTGGGGGGCCATGGGGGTACCATGGACCTCCAGCCCCAGCCTGCCTTGCCCAGCCCCAGGGGCTGCCACAGCAGCTGTGTGTGAGGCAGGAGAGAACAGGGAGCCGAAAGCTTGGCCCTCCCAATCCCTGGCCCTGTTTCTCCCCACCGATTCAGGCCCCTCACCAGGCAGGTCCAGAGGAAGTGGCAGGCACTGAGGCCCCTCTCCAAGGCCAGCGTGCAGAAGATGGTGTGCCATGGCTGCCAGCGGAGCAGTACAGTGCAGCAGTAGAAGGTGAACTTGGCTTGCTGTGGGGATAGGCGCGGAGGACTCACCCGCCGCCTGTGTCTGAGCCCCTTGTCCTGGAGACCACAGGCCTCAGTGGACACTGGAGGCAGCCTGCTGTGCAGGTATCCTTGGCTCCATCCTGTTTGTGCCCCTCGGCAAGCCTCCGGCACCCTGGCAGTGGCACCTTGTGTCCCCCACCCTGAGAGCCCTGGTTGGCCTGCCCATGGCTCTGGCTGTTCATTCCATGGCTGCTGCATATCCTCCTTTTCCCCATGGCAGGGAGACCCACGAGGCCAAGCCGTGACTTTGTGGGCTGTGCACAGGGCGTGTGTTGGCACCCCAGGCAGGGTGCAGTCCATATTCCAAAAAGCTCCTTAAGCTGCCGGACCTCCCACCCCGTGCCAGGCCCTGGGGACACAGCAGTGAGCAGAAAAGGCTGGGTCCTGCCACATCGACAGCAAGCCCCAGCCCTGGCCAAGACAAAGGCCTACCACCTGCTTTGCCTGGGGTGGGCACTGACTGTGGCAACAGCTGGGCATCAATCCTTCAGGTGCAGGAGCAGGGGTGCCATGCTCTGGTGCACCTGGGTCCACAGACCACTCAGCTCCCTCCCTACCGTTGCCACCACCAGTGCCGAACAGTGCCATGGCTGCCGCCTGAATCCCATCCCGCTCCTGCAAGGCAGAGGGTCAGAGGCATGGCCAGGCCTGCCTAGGGGCCCTGGCTTTGGTCCAAGTGGGACCCCACACCTCGTTGTAGGGGTACAACTCAGTTCTTTCTGCAGGATTCCTTCACCCAGGCTCTCGGCTCCTGGGGCAGGGCTGGGCCTCCCCTTCACACAGGGCTGTGTCTCTGAGAACATAAAAATCATATCTCCCTTCTACCCAGAAGTGCATAATGGCAGCCAGCATCATGAATGCATTTGAAGGGTGCCTATCCCCCAATTTTCCAGTGAAGGAAAAACAGCCATGCAAACCATGCCGGTGTGTCAGTTACATCCGGGCCACCTGCTGTGGGGCTGGAGTCCAGTGGAGTTGGGCACTGGATGTGAGAGCTAGTTCAGTCCCGTGGAGAAGGGGTATGTGCCAGGGGCCCACCTCCACCGAGGGCCACTAGTGGGCTGCTTCCCTGGGCCCAGGCCTCCCTGCTGCAGTTCAGGGTCCCCCTTTGGCAAAGAAAGTGAGCTGGGTTGGGAGGAGGGTCCTGGAGGGCATGAGAGGAGGTAACCCTGCTCTGTCCCAGTGCTCACATCATCAAAGAAGGAACCCCATGCCCTGCATGCCCAGGTGGTGCAGTGTGTCTGACGCAGTGTCCATGATGCACACGACCACCTGCTCACTGCTCTGGAAGAAGCCGTTGAGGAAAGGCCGCAGCTGTCCCCGCAGCAGGCTTCCCTGTGGGTGGTGGGGGCTGGTGGGTGGAGGGCACCAGGACCTGCTGGCCCTGCACCTCGCCTCACCCTCCCACTTGCGCCCTTCACCCCATCCGCACTGGAGGGTGACTCAGAGCTGTGGATCCCAGCCTGGCCCTACCCACCATGGAGAGCTGTGCTCCCACCCGGGCTTTGCCCACTAGGAGCTGCATGGCCTGGACAGGATGGCCTCTTTTCTTTTTTGAGACAGTGTCTCACTCCGTCGCCCAGGCTTGTGTACAGTGGTATGATCATAGCTCACTGCAGGCTTGACAATCCAGGCTCAAGCGATCCTCCCACCATAGCCTCCTGAGTAGCTGGGACTAAAGCTGTGTGCCACCACGCCTGGCTAATTTTTTTTTTTGGTAGAGATGAGGTCTCACTGTGTTGCCCAGGCTGGTCTCAAACTGGGCTAGAGCAATCCACCTGCCTTGGCCTCCCAAAATGCTGGAATTACAGCCATAAGTCAACATATTTGACTTGTATTTTTTTTTTTTTTTGCATGTTTGCAGTGAGTTCATGAGTTATTGGGATGAATGGTCAGCAGTGTGTCCACCAATGGATGTTTCTTGCCATTGGGACCCTCATCAATGCTTTGTGTACAAACCAGGGTGATTGGTACAACCTTTAAACAAGTTTAAAGCAACAATGTTAGCTCTCTAAGCTGTTTGCTTTGAAAATATTTATGTTCAGCAAGTGAGTCATTCAACAGACAGTTTCTGAGAATCTATGTTTGCAGCCAGTGTGTGAAGACCAGGGTTCTGGCTGTGTCAGAACAGGACAAAAGAACAGAATTTTAATGGAAATGGCTAGAAAAGAAAATGGAAATGCATAGCATGGCTTATTTCTGCTCAGAGTGGAGTGGGGTGGCCAGCGCCAGCCACACCTGGTCCTGCCTGCCCATCCCCATGCTGGCAGGCCTCCCTGGCTGGCAGTGCTCTCAGGGCCTGTCTCTCTTGGCCTTCTGTGTCTGCTTGCCCACACCCTACTTGATGCCACGCAGGGAACCATCCCTCCTCTCTGGACCTGGTCCTCCTGATCTAGCAGGGCCCTTCTTTGCCTTTCTCTCTTCCTTGTATTCAGTGCATGGTTCAGAGGAGGCACATGGAAACTTCCTACTGATCTCCCTGCCTGGGAGAACATATGGTACAGAGACAACCAAACACTGAATGAGTGAATAAATGAATGGGGGAGCAAACATGAATAACTGATTGAATGAATGCATACATAAAGAATGAGCAAAATAAATAATGCAAGAATGAGTCATAGATGAAGGACCCAAGGACCAAGTGGGTGGGTGGAGGGATGGATCCATGTGGGTGGATAGGGTGGATCAATGGACAGATGAATAGAGGAATGAATGAATGGATAGATGGATGGAGGCATGCCTGGAGAGATGAATGGGTGGGTGGATGGTTGGATGGATGGAGGGATGAATGGGGTGAGTGGATGGATAGGTAGGTGAATAGCTGAATGTGTGGTTGGATGGGTGGAGACATGGATGGAGAGTGAATGGCTGGGTAGGTGAATAGCTGGATGAATGGGTGAGTGGATGGTTGGATGGATGGCAGGGTGGGTTGATGGATGGATGCATGGATGGAGAGATGAATGGACTGGATGAATGGGTGGGTGGTTGGGTAAATCGATGGATGGAGAGATGAGTGGATTGGATGAATGGGTGGATGGATGGATATATGGATGGATGCATGGATGGAGAGATGAGTGGACTGGTTAAATGGGTGGGTGGGTGCATGGATGGATGGATGGATGAAGGATGGAGGGATGAACAGATTAATGAGGAAGTGCTATCTAGTCTCCATCTTCCATTATGCACCTACTATGCATCATGCACAATGCAACAGGCTTTGCCAGCTGTGACCCTAATGGAGGTCTCTTCTGAACCATGTAGAGACCTGTGAGTGAAACAGAATTAGCGTGAACTAGTCAGCTGGGCAAATGACTTTGGGATCTGTTTGGAAACTGTCCCTTCTGCTGCCTTTCCATGATCACACTTTCTGCCACAAGCCCTGAAAATGTTTATGTTCATAACTGCCTCCTCCAACAGCAACAGAAATGGGGGCTGGGCATGTCCCTCCCCTCTGGGGTCTTAACACAGCCCCTGGGGTGGATGAGGGGAGGCTAAGGCTCCACACTTCCTGATCAGGTGAGAAAATCTCTGCCTCTAACTTGGCATTTTCATTGTGCAGTCAGCCAGGCAGGACTTGCATAGGATGCCAGGCAGGAAGGTTGCTGCTGCCACAGCCAGTGCCTCTAGGGCTGACCTGTCCAACATAGGAGGCAGGCACTATTACTGCTTCCATTTTACAGATGTGGTCGCTGAGGCCTGGAGAACTGACAAAGCCTGACAGCTAGAAGGTGCTGGGGTGGGGCTAGGTCCAGGGCCTGGACCCTTCACCACTGCATGGTGCCCTCGGCCCCCACAGCAAGGGCAATGTCAGTAAGTTGGGGGCTGTAGCTGGGTAAGACCAGATCTCCCGAAGGTGGCATCACAGGCCTTCCCTCCCACAGCTGTTCATGATGATGGTGGTGAGGTAGAACAGGTTGGGACTGGAGACGTCAGCAGGGGGTCGGGAGGACCCATTCATGAGGTTCTCAGAGGGCGTTCTCCTCCATGGCTGAGCCTTGGGATGCTACCTGGCTGGCTTCACAGTGGCCACCTGGAGGTCTGCAACAAGGTCCCCCTCTCTGTGGGTGTAAGGAGACTCAGTCCCTGGGGAATAGATGCTTCACCCCTCCCACAGCCTACCCTGTTCTACAGATGAGGAAACAGGCCCAGAGAGGTGGAGTCAAGTGTCGCAAGCCATACCACCTGAAGTGACAGAGCTGGGATTCCAACACAGTGGCCCTTGCCTACACACGGTGCACCGGTTGTTCTGTGGGGTCAGGGGTGTGCCAGCCACGGTGCCCGACTGCCCTTACCTTATCCGAGTGGAAGAGGATGTTCCCCAGGCCCTGCAGACTCGACACGTGGACCTCAGGGCTGGGTTCCTGGAGGCTGCATGTCAGCACGGTCAAGGCAGCCTGTTTGGGAAGCACCTCCAGCGGGGCAAAAGGCAAGGCCAAGCCAAAAGGCCAGGCCAAGAGGCAAGGCCAGAATAAAAGGCCAGGAAAAAAGACCAGGCCAAAAGGCAAGGCCAGACCAAAAGGCCAGGCTGGGCCAAAAGGCAAGTGAGGGAACAGGTGGGGAGGGGCAGGACCTGCCCAAGGCCTCACAGCTGGGATCTGAAGGCAGGTCATGCTGATCTCTGATCCCTGACCCCTGACCCTGGAGCTAGCCACCTGTCCATGCACCTGAGGCCTTGTACAGGTGTTTCTCGTCCACAAGCCCCAG
This sequence comes from Aotus nancymaae, assembly GCF_030222135.1. Taxonomy (NCBI): domain Eukaryota; kingdom Metazoa; phylum Chordata; class Mammalia; order Primates; family Aotidae; genus Aotus; species Aotus nancymaae. The sequence goes on from NW_026988414.1 coordinate 77,750,262, forward strand.
CTTCTCACCTGTAAAGTGGGTGGAAATGGCCCCTCCCTAGAGGGATATGGTGGGGCTCGGGTGAGGTGGAGGCTGTGAGAAGGCTGGTAACTGTGCGGCCCTGCACAAGAGTAGGGTTCCTTGCTGCATGGAGTGGCCACCCCCGCCACCAGTGCAGCCCCCACCTGTCGCTACTGCCCCTGGGTTACATCAACACGTGGTCAGAGAGTGCGCTTGGCGAGTATCCACCCAAACTGCATTAACTCCCCAGGCAGGCTGGGGGGATGGGGAATTTAGTTCTTTGCCCTAATGCCTGGAGGCTGCCTGGCCTAATCAGGGCAGGAGGCAGAAGTGCTGGAGGGAGAGGGGCTGCTCTGACAAGGGAAAGACCCTGCACTCCTAGGAGGAGAAGGACAATTAAAGTGGCTTCAATTTACTCAAAATCCATTTAGACATCACAGGACTGGACCAGAGTAAGGCAAGAAAGGTACTCACCTTGCACACGATATTTACCATGGCAACACAAACTCTGTAATCAAGAGCATTCACATTTTCATGTGATGTTTTTAAAGATCAGTTTGCCAAGCTATGGCCCATGGGCTGACCACCTGCTTTTGTAAATAAAGTCTTATTAAACCAGGACCAGGATGAGGGTAGGACAGGAGAGGTGACAGGCAAGGGCAGGGTTGGATCCTGACTTCACTGACAGTTTTGAGACTTTGTTCATCAATAAATGCAATGGAGTTTTTTGCATTTATTCTGATTTTTCTAAATATTGCATTAAAATATTATTTCTCTTGATTACTGAATGTCTTGCCCAGTTCCCAGGCCTGACCCTGCCACACCATTGGAGGGGTCACCTCTGATGTAGGCTGTGCTGGGTGAGTGCATGGCAGAGCTCTGCAGGGAGACTCTGCCATCAGTGATTCCCTTACTCTCAACACAGCCAAAGGAGAACCTCAAATGGTTTGGGCAACTGGTGGGCATACTGGGGATGCTGTGCCAGCACCCAGACAGGGTCACCCAGTGCTACAGCCTGGAAGGGGCAAGCCATCTCTACCAGCACTTGATGCACCACAAAGGTGAGCTCTGTGGCATACCAACTTCTGTCCCAACTGGGACCTCTGGCAGACCCATACCCACAACCCCGACCTCAACCTTGCCCCAGATTTGCTCCAAAACTCAACTCTGATCTGAACCATAACCCTGTAATGGCCTCACCCTAACCCCCAACACTCTGACCTCAGCCCCTAAACTGGGTACAGGCCTGACCCTGATTACAAATGACCCTACCCTAACCCTGCCCTGTCCCAAACTAGACTCTAAGCCCACCTTTGCCCTGCCCGTACCCCACCCTGTCCCTGGCCAGCAGGAGAAGGCTTGCAGGCAGAATTGCAGGCCCCCAAGGAGCTCTTCCAGGCCCATTCAGATGAAGCCCCACTCTGGAGCAGTGGAGCCCAGAAAGCCACTTTCCTGGGCCCCCAGGAGATGGTGAAGAACCACTTCTTCCAGTTCGGCAGCTCCCAAGTCATCAAGGTCAAAGCCTTAGAGTGGAGGGCAGGGCAGGGGCATGACCAGAGCACACCACATATGGGGGAGTGGTGGGTAAACGCGTTCTTTCTCTCCCACGTTGTTGAGGTGGAGCCAGGAGGGTTCAAGGGGCCAGCACACATTAGATGCCTACTTATTACCTATACCAGGGGCTTCACAGACATTACATCCTTTCCTCAAATTTTATGAACCACATTGAAGCAAATGGTGAAGAAATGGTGGCACATGGCTGGTCAGTGCTCCAGTGGAATCTGACCCAGCCCTAGCTACTCCAGAACCTGTGCTCTCGGCATCTGTTGCAAACCACTGTTGTGCTGAGGTCAGTTAGAAGTTCTGTATGGAAAACCTAAAGCCCTAGGGCCAACTTACTGTCTGTGTCCAGAAGGGAGAATGCCTGATTTGGCTGCAGTTGACCCTAAAGAACCTGCCCTGGAGGCAGAGGCAGGGCTGGCAAGGAAGAGTTTCATGGGCAGCCAGCTTGGTGGGGTCAGCAGTGAAGGGCCCCTGACCGCCCAGGCCCCCAGGCAGGCTGCAAGACTAGGACCACCATGTCCAGGACCTGGGAAGGGATGGCTGCTTCACCCCATGTGGTGCCTACACACAGACCGTGGGCATCCAGCTCTGGCTCTCCCCAGACAGACAGGAGAAGGAGAAGGGAGAGGACAGGAGGGTCTGCTAATCATAAAACCGTCATAGAACCACAGGGCTGAGAAGGTTTCATCTGGAGAACAGACACTTTGGGTCTCAGTTCTGGTCCCAAGTTTGTCCCTGACTCCTCATGTGGTTTTGGATACATGACACCTTTATCACCACCCCCACTGTCATCATCAACACCAACATTATCACCACCATCACTACCACCACTACCACCAGCATCATCACCAGCATCATTATCACCATCATCACCACCATTACCACCTCCACCAGCAGCAGCATCACCATCACCATCATCACTACCACCATCACCATCATCACCACCACTACCATCACCATCACCAGCATCATCACTACCACTATTACCATCATCACCACACTACCACCACCACCACCACCACCAGCATCACCATCACCATCATCACTACCACCACCATCACCATCATCACCACCACTACCACCACCACCACAAGCAGCACCATCACCACCATCACCATCACCACCACCACCATCGTCACTACCACCACCATCACCATAAGCATCACTACCACCACCACCAGCATCTCCATCACCATCATCACTACCACCACCATCACCATCACCACCACTACCAGCAGCATCATCACCATCACCACCACCATCTCCAACACCACCATTACTACCATCACCACCATCATCACCACCATCATGATTATTGTCACTGTCACCACCACCACCATTATCACCACCATCATCACTACCACCACTACCACCACCATCACCACCATCATCACCACCACCACCACCATCTCCACCATCACAATCATCACCACCATGATCACTGTCACCACCACCAGCACAATCACCATAACCATCATCACCATTACCATCCTCGCCAACACCACCATCGCCACCATCACCATCACCATCCCCATAATCATCACCACCATCATCACCACCATTATAATCACTATCACTGCCACCACCAACATTACGACCACCATCACCACCACTACCGCATCAACATGACTACAACCACATCACCATCTGCATGTCTATGACCTGCACCACCATCATCACCACCACCACCGCTTCTACCATCACTGCCACCTCCATCTCACAGTTATTCCTGCCATTGATTGAACTAAGATGCCTCCAATATATTTACCAATCCTGAGATTATAGCATTCTGAGAATCTAACCACTATTCCAAGTTGAATTTCTTCACAAACATTCTAAATGCTCACTTTAACCAAAAGGTTAACATTCTAGGAAATGATTTTAATCATCTAACAAATATTCTAGCCAGATGTATAATAACATAATATTCTTTAAAAAGTTCTTACCATAAATCTTCCACTAAAATTATTTTAACATTCTAACCATCACGCTAATACTCTAACATTCTCATAAACACTGTATCAACATTTTATAATTAAAAGATTCTAATAAATATTCTAACATCCGCTGGGCATGGTGGCTCACACCTGTAATCCCAGCACTTTGGGAGGCCGAGGCAGGTGGATCACCTGAGGTTGGGAGTTTGAGACCAACCTGACTAACTTGTAGAAACCCCGTCTCTACTAAAAACACAAAATTAGCTGGGTGTGGTGGCTCATGCCTATAATCCCAGCTACTTGGGAGGCTGAGGCAAAAGAATCCCTTGAAACCAGGAGGCAGATGTTGTTGTGAGCTGAGATCATGCCATTGCACTCCAGCCTGGGCAACAAGAGCAAAACTCCATCTCAAAAAAATAATTCTAACATCCACTATTAACACTTATTTTTATGTTCTAATATACTTGGCAACAACCTAACAGACTTGCAAGCACTCCAACACATATTCTGACATGCAAAGAAGCATTACTATCCTGATGTCCTTGCAAACGCCCTGATTTTCTATCAGAGTGCCTTCCTATCACTCCTTCACCAGCTTCTAACTTCCTTTTGTTGAATGCTGTGCATCCCCACTGTGCAGAGATCCCTCTGTGAGAATGGGCGTGTTCTATCTCTGTGCTACCCAAGGTGGCCACTGGCCACAGGGAGCCAGCGAGCACTTGAACTGTGGCTAGTAGTGCTGTGGAACTGAATTTTTAATTTTACTTACATTGAAATGTAAATAGCTGTGTGTGGCTAGTAGCACTGCCCGAAGTCTTTCCAGAAAGTTCTACCTGTGCAGCAGTGACTGAGCCCCGGTCCCCCCTCCAGAAGGCTATAGTCTAAGGTTATGAGGTGGGAGGTCACACCTACCATGGTGCATTTCTCGAGAGCCCCTTCCTTACCTCTGAGCTCACAGCTGCTTGTGGAGGTGAGACCCACTGTTCCTGGACCTTTAGAGCCACTCTTGGGAGGAGATGGACACAGGGTGGCAGGGTCCTGGGACAGCGCTGCCATGGGAACAGGAGCTGGGTCCCGGCCACCCCCAGCCCCACCTGCTCCAAGGCTGAGGGCAGCCCACACACCCTTCTGGGCCTGGGGCTTGGCGCAGGTGACTTTGAAGCTCCTTCACAGCCTGGAAGTTCACTTTCTGTTTGATAAATGCTCACAAGGAGGACTGGTCCCTGGCTGCAGGGGAGGACTCCACGGGGCTGAGGCTGGTGGATGAGGAAGTCCTATGGGCAGAGCACAGCAAGGAGGTGGGGTGAGACTGGCCCAGCCACATGGTCCTGCAACAGGCACGGGGTCTGAGTGTGGAAAAGAGCCCAGGCCGTGGTTGGCTCTGACAGATGCGGAAATTCGCAAGTCTAGACTGCAAACCACCAGCAGGTGCTTGGAACCCGGAGGAAAGAGGCTTAGGAGGCCGGATATGCTCAGAGAGTTGGGAGAACCTGGGACAAAGGAGAAGGAGTAAAAGTGGAAGTGGGGAGGCAGGTGCCCTGGCACAGGTGGACCAAGGTGATGGCCTCTCTCTACCCCTGCTGTACAGAAGATCATGCAGCAGCTCATGCTGGAGGAGCTGAATGACCTCGTCTGGACAGCCATAGATGGACTGGGCTCCACCAGCCCCTTCTGTGTGCAGGCAGCCTCCGAGATTCTGCTTGCAGTCATCTAGCAGCACGGGGCCAAGCTGAAGACTGTGAGGGCATTGGAGCCAGGCCAGGAAGGGCCAGGGGTCGGAGGGTGGGCCCAGAGGTCAGCATCCAGGGCTCAGGTTCTTGGGCCTGATAGGGGAGACACAGATCCCATCCTGGGCAGCAACTAGTCTGATGAATGAATGAATGAATGGCCCAAGCAAGTCCCCTGGGTCCTGGGTGGTGACTTCAGGGTCTGAGCAGCTGCTGTGTGCCCTAATATGGGAATGGTGGGAAAGGATGGGAACAGCACGAACCAGCCCCTTGGGGAGCTGAGGTCTCGGGAAAGTCAGGGACACACAGGCAGATGTTGCCCAGACAACATATGAGGATTTATTGGTGGGGAAGGGGCCACACAGGGTGAGGGATGCACCCCAGAGGGAGGATGCCCAGTGCCAAGTCCTGCATGTGGGTGAGCTCAGGCAGGAAGACTGGCACTGGGCATTAGGAGTGAGCAGGTAAGACCCCAAGGAGAAGGCAGGGTGCCCCAGGCACAAGGCACCACATGTGCAAAGTGGCATGTTTAGGAATGAGATGGGAGGTGGGGGGCCTGGACCTTCCAGTGCCTGCCTGGGCAGCATAGGCAGCATACAAAGACCTCAAATGCAATGCAGAACATGGTGGGGCCTGTGCCCCCAGACTGGGACTTCTCTTTAGACCAAGCATCCAGGGCAGGGCTGTGCCCCCACTCACATAGCTCAGGACAGGGCCGTATCTGAAGGGGCTCTGTGCTCATCAGGGTGAGACCTCCCTCTGCCTCCAGGCACCCAGGGCAGGGCCATGCCTCCCTGCCAGACCTTTCCCTCTCTGCACAGGTTGCCAGCATGGGCCAGGCCATCTGCCTCCACCTGTGTTCCCTCTGCATTCCCCAAGCCAAGGAAAAAGCCCTGCAGGCCATTAACCTGCTGGCCCGGAGCCACACTCCCAAGCTGGTGGCCACCTTCCTTGACATCTCCATCCTCCTGGACAGGTACCTGCCCCTCTTCCCTCACTGCCCACCTCCCGGCCTCCCCCAGGCAGGGTGGTGACCTATTCCCTCCTGTCTGCCCCTAGCATGGCCCACACGGAGCCTCATCGGGCTGGGTATGTGGAGGGAACCCACATCTGTTCATCATCACACACCTCCTGGGTGGGCACAGGGGAGGCACTGCCCACCATCTCCTGTACTGGCTCCACATAAAACACCTGCCCCAGCCCAGCCACCCTGTCACCTGAGGGAGAGGCCACAGGACCCTGGGTGCTCCTGGCAACACCGCAGCCCACACCAAAGCCCCACTGCCCAGCAGCAAAGCCCTCTGTCTCTCCTCATCCACAGACACTCTCTTCTTCCTGCCCTTCCAGAGACCCAGAGGCCAGCACAGCCCTCTCAGGTGGGGCTGGCTTTTCTCTCACAGCCCTCAGAGCCCTGGGCCTGGAGATGGGCTAGTGTCCTCATCTACTCATGGCCCTTCCTTTGCAAAATCCCAGCTGCGGACCCCAAGTCCTCAGTCCACACCCCCTGCTACCCACATACCACGCGCTTGCCCTGGATGGCCCCTCACTGCGGTCAGGGACACTCCCACGCTCACGTACCCCACCTGACTCCTGGGGATTTCCCTGTCTGCCCCTCACTTTGACTTCTCCAGGCCCGGATCTCCTCTCTCCCAAGAACCTTGTCCTCCATCCCCCACAGCCACCCACTCCCCCGGCCATCCCTTGGTGTGACCGTCACCAGCTTCAGGCACTCCCATATTTACAGCTCACCCCCAGACCCAGTGAGCCTTGACCCCCAGACCCACTGTGCACTGCCCTGTGCCCCTCTTGCTCCCTCTCACCTGTCCTCACTGTCTCCCTCCTTCCAGCCTGGGCACACCTGGCAGGAAGACAGTGACTCCTACACACACACAGGTCCCTGGCCCCAGCTGCTGACCTTGCTCCCATTTCACTGAACACTTCGAAGCCACCAGAACAGGGCTGTCACAAGCTCCCAGAACCCAAGAGTTGTTCCCAGGGAGGTCTCTAATTCCCATGTGGAAGCACACCTGTGGTTCTGTGGGTCACTTCTAGTTCCACTGCACTGTGGTCAGGGAGTGTGGTCTGTCATGATTTTAGCTTATGGAAATTACTAATCTTTTAAAGGCTTTTTGTGAATGTCCCACTGGCACTCAAGATGGAGGTGTATTTTCTGCTGTTAGGGTGCAGAGTTTGAGATACCGGCCTGTCTTGGGACATTACGGGTTCAGTTCCAGAGCACCACAATAGAGTGAATCACATGTGCCTTTGTGTCCCAGTGCACATAGAGTTCTGTTTATACCACACCGTGGTCTGTTCAGTGGGCAAAAGCATTATGTCTTTTAAAAGAACAATGTACCTACCTTAATTTAAAAATGCTTTCATTCTCTTTCATTCTAAGATATGATAATGACCATCTGCACCTTCAGCAAGTTGTATTCCTCTTCCTGGTGGGTGGTGAGGATGGCTGACTGATCAGGGTGGTGGTTGTTGAAGGTTCAGGCATCTGGCAAGTTCTTAAAAGTAAGACAACAATGGAGTTTGTAGCATCGATGGACTCTTCCCTTCCCAAACGATTTCTCTGCAGCATGTGATGCTACTTGAGAGCATTTTACCCACAGTAGAACTTCTTTCAAATTTGTAGTCAATTCTCTCAACCCCTGCCACTGCTTTATCAAATAAATTTACGGAATATTCAAAATCTTTTGCTGTCATTTCACCAGCATCTTCACCAGGAGTAGATTCCATCTGAGAAAACACTTTCTTTGCTCATCCGTAAGAAACAGCTCCTCATCTGTTCAAGTTTGATCGTGAAAGTGCAGCAATTCCATCACAGTTTCCAGCTCCACTTCCAATTCTAGTTCTGCTATTTCTACCACATCTTCAGTTACTTCCTCCACTGAAGTCTTGAGCCCCTGAAAGTCATTTGTGAGGGTTGGAATCAACTTCTTCCACACTCCTGTTCATGCTGCTATTTTGTCTTCCTCCCCATGAATCACGAATATCATTAATGGCATCTAGCATGGTGAATCCTTTCCAGAAGGTTTTCAATGTACTTTGTGCCTAGATCCATCAGAGGAATCACTATCTATGGCAGCTACCCTCTTTCAAAGTGTATTTCTTAAATAATAAGACCTGAAGTCAAAATGACTGCTTGATCTGTAGGCTTCAGAATGGTGGTTGTGTTCACAGGCAGGGAAGCAACATCAATCACCTTGTACATCTCCATCAGAGCTCTTGGGTGACAGGTGCATTGTCGATACACAGTCATATTTTGAAAGGAATCTTTAGTTCTGAGCAGTAGGTCTCATCAGTGGGCTTAAAATATTCAGTAAACCAAAGCTGTCATCCAGGCTTTGTCGTTCCATGTCCAGAGCACAGGCAGAGTGGATTTGACCTCATTCTTAAGGGCCCTAGGATTTTCAGAATGGGAAATGAGCACGGGCTTCAACTTAAAGTTGCCAGCTGCATTAGCCCCTAACATGAGAGAGTCCACTTGTCCTCTGAAACTTTGAAGCCAGACTTTCACTTCACCTCTCTAGCTATGGAAGTCCTAGATGGCATCTTCCAATAGAAGGTGGTTTCTTCATTGAAAATGTGTTGTGTAGCTGCCTTCAACACTGATCTTAGCTAGATCTTCTGGAGAACTTGCTGCAGCTTCTCCAGCACTTACTGCTTCATTTTGCACTTTTTTTGCTATGGAGTTGGCTTTTTTCCTTCAACCTCATGTACCAGCTTCTGCTAGCTTCAGACTTTTCTTTTGCAGCTTCCTCACCTCTCTCAGCTTTCATAGGACTGAAGAGTTAGGGCTTCTCTGGATCAGGTTTGGCTTAACAGAATGTTGTAGTTGGTTTGATCTTCTCTTCGAACCACGAAAACTTTTTATCCACATCAGCAATAAGGCTGTTTCACTTTCTTCAAATTTGTGTGTTCACTGGAGTAGTACTTTTCATTTCCCTTAATAATTGTTCCTGTGCACTCACAGCCTGGCTAACTGGCACAAGAGTCCTTGCCTTTGGCCTGTCTTGGTTTTCAACATGCTTTCTTTGCTGAGCTTCATCATTTCTATATTTGATTTAAAGTGAGAGAAATGGGATGCTTCCTCTCACTTGAACACTTACTTTGAGGCCATGTTACATTATTAACTGACTTAATTTCAATGTTGTTGTGCCTTGGAAAATAGGGAGGCCCAAGGAGCAGTCAGAACACACAGCATCTATGGATTCCATTTAGCATCTTATATGGGCACGGCTCATGGTACCTTAATTACAATAGTAACAGCAAAGATCACTGATCGCAGATCACCATAGCAGATTAATAGTAATGATGTTTAATATATTGTGAGAATTAGCAAAATATCACACAGAGACATGAAGTGAGCACATGTGACTGGAAAAATGGCACCAACAGACTTGCTCAATGCTGGATTGTCACAAACCCTCAACTTGTAAAAACTGCAATATCCGCAAAGTACACTAAAGTGAAGCACTGAAAGAGGTGTGTCTCCATGTGCATAAGGTGGAGCTTGATTGTGTTGTCAAGGTTTTCTACATACTTAATTTCTGTCCTCTTGATCTGTCTTGGACTGAGTGCATGTTAAAGTCTCAGTAAAGAAATGATGGTGTGTCTCTATGTATAATTTCAACCCCTGGAGTTTTACTTCATGAAGTTGGTGGCCATGTTATTCAACACACACGTATTCATACACACACATATTCATGAGTATTCTATCTTTATGAACCATGACTTTTGCATTGAGATACCCTGTTTTGTCATGCTTAATGCTTCGGGGACTTGAATTATACTTTATGTGTTCAGAAGCATTAACCCTGCTTTTTATTGTTTCCATTTGCCCAGTATGCATTTGTTTACTTCTTTATTTTATCCTTTGGGAATCCCTTTGTTTTAGGTCTCCGTCTTACATATGACACAAAGTTTGTCCTGATTTGTGATCCAAATTGAAAATCCATTGTAATAGGTGAGTAAAGCCTCTTGATATTGACACAATTGATATGTTTGGTCTGTCACAACATTTTGTAGTTGTGTGTATTTCATAACATAGGCTATGTTTCTTTTTCTACAAGATGTGCATTCTTTGCTCTTTAACGTCAATTTTGTTTTAATCTAGGAAATGTATTTTTGTCCTAGTTTTCATCTTTGTGCTCCTAACCTATTTTAATGCCCTTAATCCCCATTTTTATTATTCAGCCCTTTAATATCAGGTTTATCTTTTTTTTTTTGAGATGGAGTCTCACTCTGTCACCCACCCAGGCTGGAGTGCAGTGGTGCAATCTCAGCTAACTGCAACCTTTGCCTCCTGAGTTGAAGCAATTCTCCTGCCTCAGCCTCTGAAGTAGCTGAGACTACAGGTGTGCACAACCACAACCAGCTGATTTTTGTGTTTTTAGAAGAGACAGGGTTTTGCCATGTTGGCCAGGCTGGTCTTGAACTCCTGACCTCAGGTTCTTAGTTTTGCCCAGGAAAACACTCAAGAACAAGCCCATGGTGGTAGATAGCAATTTTGATCAAAGTGGCCATGCACAGCAGCAGCAGAGGGGCTATTCCTTGTAGAGCAGGGACACCCAGAGGCAGTGAATCCAGAGGAGCAGCTCAGAGGCACTTCTGCAGTTATGTGCAAATTATGGGGCAGGTGATGCAGAAACTTTTAGAAAAAGTGTTATAACTTCTGGGTCCTCAGGTCATTGCTATGGAAAGGGGTGGTAATGGTGTGGTGTTGCCATGGTAATGGTAAACCGGCCTGGCACGCCAGTGGGTGTGCCTCATGGAAAGGTGCTCTGCGTTGTCCCTAGGAGAGTTAGTCCTCAATTTGTTCCTGTGTCCATGCCCCTGCTCCTACCACAATACTCTAATTCCCACCTGTTTTCTGCACAACAGTCAGTGAGATTATTCTATTTGCCTCTTTCTGTCTCCTTTCTTCTCCCATTTTTCAGTTACATATTTGTACTCTGTCAAAACATTTAACATTCACACTCCGGTGGTCCACCCTCATTTTCATACTGTGTGTTTACACACACACACCGTCAGTTCCTAGGCTGAAGTTTTCCAGTCAGCCCTTAGTCTGAAGAAGCTCATCCTCCAAAAGATTCAGAATTCTTTAAGTTCTTTTATGTTGAAAGGTGTTTATTTGAAGAATTGGTTGGATATAAAATTCTTTGTTGATATTTTCTAAGTCTTTTTAAAATGCTGTTTCACTGTTGCCTTGCATTGTTTTCTAAAAGTGAATGACAACAGGGTTTTTCTTTGTTTTTGTTTTTGTTTTTTTTTTTGCATTTGTACGTTATTTGATCTTATTGCCCAGAGACTTCAAGATTTTTTTTAATCTTTGAAATCTAATCATTTACTTAGGAAATGTCTCAGAGTTGATCATTCTGGATTAATGTTCCCAGGCACCTGGTACATCTCTTGATTATGTAGATTGAGATCTTTTCGATGTTGTTGTTTCTAGAAAGTTTTCTTGGTTACCGTGTTAAGTATTAGTCATGTTCCCTTGCTGTTTTTCTTCCTCAGGGACTCCAATAATACAATTGCTATTCCTCCTGTCTTCCATTTCCACTACTTTCTCTCTGACCCCTTTTGCTCTTTATTAAATTCACTTTCATTCTCTTGATTGCTCTCTTGTTTTCCTAAATGCCCCTTATTAAATTATCATTTGAGTCTTGTCTCTCTTGGATACTTTGTAATTTTTCTTCATTTCTGAAATAATCTTTTCATTTCATCCATTTCTTTCCTGAGGTCAACTCTCTTTTCAGCTCCTACTGGATATTTTTTGTCCTTTTTTGAATTCATAATTCAAGGTAGTTTTCATATCTTTAAATGTTTATTTGAGCATATTTAATGACACACAAAATTAATGTTATCTTAGGGTTTTTTCCAGCATCATGATTTTTTCCAGGGAGAGTTTCTTATTTTGTGTGTGCTGATTTCTGTTTTCTCATTTTTTACAATAACTCTATGGATCTGCTCATTTTGTTTCTGTTCACGTTTGGATTCTTTGAGTGTTTTATAGGATTTTAAGTTCAATGGCACCCTATTCTGTCAATACAGCAAAGTCCAGATAATTTAATAGATGAGTGTTAAGCAAAAGGATTATGGATGCTCCAATTTTTCTTGTTCCATTTCTATTGCATTTTTCCCTTTTACCTCTTTCCCTGTCACTACCTAATCTCCAAAGGATACTTTCCTTTCTTTTTTGCTCTTTTCTCTCCCAAAATCTGTGCATTTTGAAGACTGACCTTCAAATCAGGCATACTTTTAAGTCACTACTGTGTGGTTGGGGCTCTGACCTACTTGAACTTTTTTTACTTTTTTAAGACTTAGGGTGGACGTAGTCTTCCAGAAGATACTTTAGATCAATCTTAAGCCCTGTTGCTAGCTCCTCCCTTCTCTCCTCCCCCACAGGTTCTCTCAGCCTGCCTTTATCAAAGCCTTCTGGGAGAATGAGATAGGGTGGGAGTGGTAGAGATTTCGTGCTAAGGTTGACACTCTTCTGTTTCTGCTTAGAGTAATTTTGAAGTTTGGGAATTCTCTGGAATTGTGCTATAGTCATAGTTTTTGTGAAGTTTTATTTCGCTTCTTGTTTTTTGTTATATGTCAAAGAAATTTTGGGAGGCAGAGACCTAGGCAATGGGCATCGTCTTCAGCTACTTAGAAGTGTACAGTTCTATTTTATCATATTGGAATTTTTATCTTATTTCTTCAATTCTAAGAAGTATTTTATTTACATTGTAACATTTATGAAATCAGAGTGCATGTTACATTGATGGTCCCTTACACCTGGATTTATGTAGTTCCTGCCAGTCACCTGGGGACACTGTTAGTTTGAGAACACTTTAAATTTAAAAGTCTCTGCTTGAGATTTTATTGGGCCACATTGGTGGTGTGAATTCAGACATCCAAACAGGTTTGGGTTCAAATTCTCAGGATATCTGTACCCCTTCCCACTTTTATCCACTGTGCTGATTGAAGCATGAAGGTTGGCTCGATTTTTCTTCTGCCAGGCAGAGTTCTGTTTATTTGGATCACACTTACACTGCACATGCAGACCTTTGGATCCCAGCTCAATGTTGGGGTCTCCTATAAGACTCCCATCTTGGCCAATTTTTCTTTCTTAGAGGTACATGAAATAAGGATGAGGTGTGTCCTAAAAGTATAAACAGAATCATATAATATGTACTCTTCCAGTATTCTTCTGTCATCTGGCTTGGGTTTTTGGGTTTTGTTTGTTTGTTCATTTGTTGGTTTGTTAAGACAAGGTCTTGCTTAGCTGCCCAGGCTGGAGTGTAGTGGTGCAATCGTAGCTCACTGTAACCTCAAACTCCTGGGCTCAAGTGATCCTCCCACCTTAGCCTCTGACTGGCTAGGACTACAGGTATGCACTGCCACACCTGGCTAATTTATTTATTTTTTTGTCGAGATGGGGTCTCATTATGTTGCACAGGCTGATCTCAAACTCCTGGCCTCAAGCAATCCTTCCACCTTGGCCTCCCAAAGCACCAAGATTACAGGCATGAGCCACCATGCCCAGCCTGTCTGGCCTTTTTAAATTTTCCTCCAATATTATGTATCTAAGATTCATTTTAACATGTTGTAGTTCATTCATTTTTGTTGCTATGTCATGTTCCATTTTATGAATGCCAGTTATTCTTTTTACTATAGGTGGACATTTGGGTCATTACCTATTTGGTACTATGGTTAGCAGTGCTGTGGTGAACTTGCTTATACGTGTGCCTGGATGTACATAAGTGCTCAGTTTCCAACGTGTATGCATCTAGGATGGAAATGCCTGCATCATAAAGCTACACATATATCCAACTCTAATACATAATGGAAAATGTTTCCAAAGAGCTTGTACTGATTCACACACTCAGCAGTATTTCCTTAAAAGTCCCTGTTGCTCTGCAGTTTGCTAACACTTAACATTCACTTTTTAGCCAGTAATCAAATTTTTAGCCAATCTGGTGGTGCTATAAATCAGTGATGCGGTGTTCACTTTCACTTTCATGTTTAAATAAAGAAGCTGGACATCTTTTCATCTCTTTTTGGCCTCTTTGGTGATATGCCTATTCAAATATCCTCCACGTTTCTCTGTCGTGTTGTCCACCATTGCTGATTTCCTTTCCCCTGGCTCACCCTATCTAAGGTTCATCATTCTATTGCTTTCTTTTTATTTAGTTTTATTGCACCTAAACATATTCCTAAAAGTATTTTATTGTTTTTATAATTTCATATAAATTATAATTTCATGTAGGTTATAATTTTTATACTCATATGAAGGGCATTATGTTGCATATACTTGTTGGAGATTTCCATTTGCCTAATATTACTACAGATTTTTAGAGTTTATATTGTCTAATATTGTCTCTAGTAATATAACAACACCAGTTTTCTTTTATTGATATTGCATCGTATGCCTCTTTCCAGACTTTTACTTTTGATATTTCTACATTATTTTGTTTTAGACGTGTCTTTTGTAAACAGCATTTAGTTGGGTTTTAAGGCCTGATGATCTTTGTCTTTCACTGAAGCACTTACTCAGTTTACATTTACTATAACTGTTTATATATCTGAGATTGAATTTACCATCTTTACTTTCCGGACCAAAAAAAAAGAACCTTTAAAATCTTCAACTGACTTAATACACTCCCAATTTTAATGCCCTCCTTGTTTAATTCTGTATATTTTTAAATCTCACAAGTCAATATTTATTTAGAGTTCCCCATATTTTCACTATTTTCTTTGATCCTCATTTCTTTTTAAGCCTCACACCCCTTCCTTGAGGCCATTTTCCTCCAACGTAAAGCAAATCCTTTAGAACCTCCTTTAGTTTGGGTCTGCTGTTAGCAAATGCTTTCAGGTTTTATGTGAAAATGTCTTTATTTCCTCTTCAATCTTGATCGACACTTCACTGAGTATAGAATTCTATGTTGGCAGTTATTTTCTTTCTGTATACCAAGCTGAAATTCCATTGTCAACTGGCTTCCATTGCTGCTGTTGACAAGTCCTCTGTGGGTGGGACTGCTGCTTTTTTTATGGTGCTATGTGCTTTATCCTGTGACTGGTTTTACAGTATTCAGTTTTTTTCTGGTTTGGGGAGTTTGTTGTTTGTTTTTATTTGTCTGACAAGTCATCACAGTGTGTCTAGGAGTGGATTTTTTTTTAATCCTGTCTTGAATTCCTGTTCCAGAATATTCTGGTTCTGGAAGAATCCCAGCCATTATCGTGCCACACAGTGCTTCTTCTGCATCCTCTCTCACTTTCTTTCTAGGGCACATGTCAATATCTCATCATATCCTCTATTTCACTAGATCACTCAGAGTGCTGTCAGGAAGAGATAATACACTCAAATTGGCCAAGGTGGAAAATGTAACAAAAGAACTACTGGACAAGGGTAGAGTTTAATGTGACTGACGGGGAAGGGACAGTGCCCCAAGAATAGCAACAATGCTGAGTCATTGCCACCTTCTAGACCTAAAGGGGCAGGGAATGGGTGTGCTCTCAGAATCAAGGATGTCTGTATGGCTAGAGCACAGGACAGATGGACACAGCAATCCTGGGGCCACTCACAGGGAAAGACTGGAGTATAAATGCCCTCACTTCCTCCAATCCCACCTTCTGACCTCCTGCTAGTGCTTACCATTAGCCAAGTCAACTGGAAGCCAAAGTTCAAGAGAGTCTCTTGATGCAGTCTACACAGGTCAGCTTCCTGGGGCATGAGGCAGGTTGGGGAACAGCAGAGATTAGATCTGCAGGGGCAAGCAGAAGATATGCAGCACAATTTCTTACTTCCCTTCTGCTTCCTCATATTTGTGTCCCTCATTGCTGAATTCTGTATAATTTATTTTGAGTTATCTTCTAGTTCACTAATTCTCCTTTAACCATGTTATTCTGATGTTAAAGTTTTCCACTGCACTTTTGTAAATTTCAGATTTGTTTTTTTTTATTTCTAAAAAGTCATTTTGGTTCTTTGTCTCACCAGCTCTATCACTTATAGGTTCCTAGTCCCTGGAGACATTTTTAAGCTTGTCTTTTATTTCTTTATTCATAATATTTGTTTTATAGTTCATGCCTGATAATTCTAAGTTTTCAGGTCTACTTTGTTATTCTCGCTGTATGTCACCGATGGAGTCTATCTTCCTCTTGTGTTGGATTATCTTTGACTACATACTAGATGTTGTTTTTGAAAGAAAAATGTAGGAATAATTTGAGACCCACAATTAAGATATTTTCCTCCAAGTAAGACAATTTGTCTTTTTCTCTGCCAATCACCTAAGGATACTGCAGCCCATGATTACCTTAAGACAAATCCAGTGCTTGAGAGTCTCTAGATGCCCCCCACACAATTCAAACCTGGCTGAAATTTGCTTGGGTTTTTTCACACCCACTTAAGCACCAGCCTGGAAGTGGCAGAGGGTCTCCTATGAGATTAACCATGTTGTGCCGTCTCTCAGCTTCAGTATCTGTCCTTTTATCCCACAAATCTGTCAAAACCAAGGATCTAATTGTCTAGAATTGTCAGATGCCCCCAAAGCATCAGCTTTCCTGCTCCCAACACCTGAGGGTCATCATATTCCCCACATGTTGATTACAGTCTTGTCATTTCTTTAATACTCTCAGGACCCTTGTTTATATTTTATTTATTTATTTATTTTTTTGAGACAGGGTGTCACTTCATCACCCAGGCTAGAGTGCTGTGGCACAACCTTGACTCACTGCAATCTCTGCCTCCCAGATTGAAGCAATTTTCATGCCTCAGCCTCCCAAGTAGCTGGATTTATAGGCACATGCTACACACTTGATTTTTGTATTTTTGGTAGACATGGGGTTTCACCACATTGGCCAGACTGGTCTCAAACTCCTGACCTCAAGTGATCTGCCCACCTCATCCTTCCAAAGTGCTGGGATTACAGGTGTTAGTCTACCATGCCCAGATTAATTATTTATATTTTTCTCCAACCTTTGGAGTTGTTTTCAATGGAGGAGTTGATTCAAGTAGCTTAGTGCCCTACTACTGGAAGAGGAAGTCTTCTCATTCATTTTTTTTAAAAAACAGAGCTATTGAGATATAACTCACATAATATACAATTTGGCCATTTAAAGTGTACAATTCAATGGGTTTGGCATGTTATTTTTTAAATGTATTAAATATGTATTATATCAACTATGCCATTTTATTCACTTTTAAGTGTATGATTCAGGCATTAATTATATTTGCAATTGTTGTACAGCTATCATCACTGTCTAATTCTAAAACATTTTTATCACTCCAAAAATAAACTCTGTAACTATTAAATAATAATTCCCCATCTCCCCCTCCCCAAAGCCCCTAGTAGCCTCTAATCTATTTTCTGCCTTATGTGTGGCTATTCTAGATATTTCATGTAAGTGGAATGATATATTTGTCCTTTCAGGTCTGGATTGTTTCCCTCTGCCTAATGTTTTCAAGGTCCGTCCATGCTGTATGTGGCATGTGTTGGCACTTGATTTCTTTTCATTGCTGAATAGTAATCTACTGCATGGGTAGACGACATGGACATTTGCGTTTCCTCCACATTTGGGTCGCCACGAATAATGACGCTGTCGACACTGGCATACAAGCATGTTTGAGTCCCTTCTCTCAGTTACTTTGGGTTTGCCCTTAGCAGTGAAGTTTCTGGGCCATGTGGTAGTACTCTGTTTAACTTTTTGAGGAATGGCCATACCGTTTTCTTTAGCAACTACACCACTTTCTACTTTCACCAGCAAGGTTCCAGGGTTTCTGTCTCTCCACATAGTCACCAGCACTTGGTGTTTTTCATCTTGGGGCTGTAGCCACCCTAGTAGGTGTGAAGTGACATATTGTGGTTTTGATTTGCATTTCTGTGAGGATGAATGGCATTGAGCATCTCTTCATGTGCTTATTGGCCATTTGTATATTGTTTTTGGAGAAGTGTCTATTCAAGCTCCTTCTCCGCTTTTGAATTGGGTTGTTTTTGGGTTGTGAGTTGTAGCTCCTATTCCTTCTTAAACCCACATGAACCAGACTTTGTCCACTGCTGCTCCAATAGAACGGTTGTCGTCAAAGTCAGCAGTAACCTCATGTCACTAAGTCCAGTGGTCCATTCTCTGTCCCTACCTTATGTGGCCCGTCAGCAGAATTTGACTCAGCCAGTGACTCTCGCCTCCTGGGAACAATGCCCTCCTCAGCTCTCCTCCTCCCTCCCTGACTGCTCCCACTCAGCCTCCTCTACCAGTTCATCTCTCTGATTTTGTAGCCCTGGCCACAGGGCTGACCGTTGATCCTCCTCCTTAGCTACACTCACCTCCACAGCAGCCACATCCATCCCATGGCTTCATATATCCCCTAAACACTGACCCCTCTGGCCCAGGCCCCTCCCCGACACCCTGACAGCAGTGCTTGGGTGTCACACAGGTGTCTCCCACTGACCCAGCCAGGCCCCACCCCTGGCCTCCCCCAACCCACCCCTCCTGCAGGTTTCCCCATGTCCCACCTGGTGACTCCGTTCTCCCAGTGGCTCAGGCTGGAATTCCTGGTGCCATATGGACTCTTCTCTACACCCACATCCCACCCCCTAGGAAACCCTACCAGCTCCAACTCTGCCTGTGTTCTGCCCCTGCTGCCATCACCCTAGTCCAGGACACCATCGGCTCTCACCTCCAGTGGCTTGCCCACTTCCAGTCATCCCCCTGTCCTCGAAGAACACATGGAGGTCATGCCACGTCTCTGTAAAATCCTCCAGTGGTCCCATCTCACTCAAACCCAATGGCAAAGCCTCCACAGCAGCCATCAAGTTCGTGCTGTGGCCCCAATGACCTCAATGCCTTCCTCGTCTCCTCTCCACTCCCCTTCCCACTGCACCTCAGTGACACTGGTCTTTCTTTCTGCCCCCTGGCTGTCTGTCTGGAAGCTTCTGTCCCCTCTTCCCACATTGCTGCCTGACTCCCTCCCAATATCCTCAGGGCTTTGCTCAAGTGTCCCCTTCTCAGGGGACATGTCCCTGATTGCCCTGTCTGAAACTGAAGGCACCCAGACTCGCCCCCTGCCCCCTGCGCTGCTTTTTTCTCTGGAGCAGCACTGAGCATCCGGCACTCCATGATTCCTGCTGTGTCCACACAAGGCTGTCATGCACAGGAGGTTGAGATTCCTGCCAGTTCCACCACTGATTGGTCCCCTGGGACACTGTCTGCATGTGATGGCACTGGGCTCACACCTGCTGACTGGAGGACAAGCCCGCAGGGCAGAATAGAAACACCTGCCCTCTGGGCACACACACACTGACTCAGGGGACAATCCTCCTGTTTAAGCCTCATAAGGCTGGCACTGCCCACTACTCTGCAGTAAGGAATCCAAGGCTCAGAGGGGCTAAGTGACTCCCCCAGAGTCACACAGCCAGCATTGGGCAGAGTGGGGGTCTGAGCCCAGACCCTTCTGATGCCAAAGGCCTGACTCTTTCCAGCTGGGTAGGAACTCCTGGAGTCCTCCGAGCTGCTGTTACCACTCAGCCAAGGGCCAGATGGGCCTGGAGTGGCTTCCCCAGGTTTCAAGGGCAGCTGCCCTTGAGTGTCTTAAAGCAGGGGTGGGGGCACACAGGGCCACCATCCTGTGGTCCTCCTAGCCCCAGCTCCTCATGCCAGGGGCTCCCCTTCGCCTCAAACCCCTTCCACTCAACACTCAGATCCAAAGATCATTTAGGGCAGTAAACAGGGTCATTGAGGTCACCAGCCTCTCAGGGCAACCCAGCTATTCCTTCCTTCCCTCCAGGCTTCACCAGGTCATGCCCCATGGATCCATGGAAGGGCCACCAGCTGGACAGGCCTGGCTTCCCAGCTACAAGTCAGGGCCTTGATCAGGGCAGGTCTCCTCTCTCCAGTCTGCAAAATGGGCACTGTACAAACTGTAAAGCACTGTGCTCATGCTAGTGATGACCTGTAACCTGAAGCAGGTTGGGCCTGAGGAGCTGGGACCCCGAAAACCCGGAACTAGGAGGGCATAGTCACAGAAGGCTTCCAGAGGGAAGTGACTTTGTGGTGAGCCCTAAGGGCTGAAGGGAGTTAGCCTGAGATGAGGAGTGCTCTAAACACCAGGACTGAACAGGTGGGAGCCCAATAGGACAGGAAGTAGAGGAAGGGAAGGGCCAACAGGGGTTGGAGGTCAGAGACCAAAAGGCTTGGAGGCCACGGCTTTGAGTGCTGGCTGGGGCTCTGGTCTGCAGGACCTGGGAACCAAGGAAGGTGACAAGCAGTTGGGAGATGGGGATACATTAGGAAACCTCCAGCATGGGTGAGGAGCTGGCGGGGAGACCCTGAAAGTGGGGAGACCCAGGAGGAGGCCCGTGTGGATATGAGACCACAAGTGGGGACCAGGGGCGCATGTCCAGCCCCTGCCTCGGGCCCTCCCTCACTGACCTGCAATGCTCTTATCTGCACTGTGCCCACCCCACTAGGGTCCAGCTCAGGACCCAGCCTAGGTTTGCTGTTCCAGGCATGCAGGCCCTGGCAACGGTGGCCTACTGGTGTGGCTGAGCCCGGCCAGGCCCAGGTGGCAGCACTGCCCTCATGTGCCCTCTCTGCCCACAGCCACACCTTCTGGCTGTGGAGGGTCCTGGGGGCCAAGCTGCCCATGAGCCACCTGGTGTTGGCCACACTGCTGGGCTGCCTTCAGGAGTGACCCCTGCCCACTTGTGCCAGCGACAGCAGCCCCCACCCCAAGGAGAGGAACTCTCTGTGCTCACTGGCCATGAGTCTCTGCCACCGCCCTGTCAGATTGCTGGCCACAACTAGGGCACTCGCTGTGTGCCAGGCTGTGGGGGGCACCCCACATCCAGGCTGCTGCACCCACTCCAGCCCCAGCCTGGAGGAAAGCTGCCCAGGGCTGACCACACAAGCCCAGCTCCCACCTCCTGGCCAAGGGCTGTGGGTTCCTGTCTGTGAATCAGGACAGTCGCGTCAGTGCCCCAGGCTGTCAAGGCGACTCACTTGCTGTGGGGAGCCTTGGAGAGGAGCTTCAGGCAGAAGGGGAGGGTGTGGAGAGACTTGATAGCCCTCCCCATGCTTGGGTTCTGGGGAGTCATAGATTATGGAAGATTCTTAGAGGCTGCCTTCTGCAGCTGCCATCATCCGCCTCCCTCCGTAGGAAGTCTCCAGCTTTCCTCATAAGCCCAGCACTGCCTCACACTCCCAGGAGCCAGAAGCTCCCCTCCGGGCATGGCCACACGTGTGCCCCTTGCCTGGAGCCTGATGAGGCCACAGCTTTTCCTGTGTAGAGCTCTCCATGCTGAGTCCCTGCCCCAAGTGCCCCCTAGCAGTGGCCCAGAGCTCACAGCATTTCCCTGCCACCCAGAGCCGCCCAGAGAAGCTGCTGTCTGCAGTAGGGCTGTGGTTTAACAGTGGTGGCTGATGGGAGAGCACCCCCTGAGTCCCAGGCTCTGTCAGCTGGCCATCCCCAACACCCCCCAGTCCTGGGCTGATACTGCCCCCTGCCAGAGAACTACACAGCAGCCCGGGTGAGACCCACCCAGGTGTACTGGGCAGCCTTCCCTGCACCCCACTGTGCTGCCAATTCCTGCCCTCCCCTGGTCATTACTGCTCAGTGCCGGCTCCCACCCTGAGAACATTCTGGACTGAGTGCCCTGCAGGCACAGTAGGCCTTGGGGGCTGGGAGCTATGGCTGCCATCAGCTAACTCTGCCTGCCAGAACTGTGGGTTCCCCAACTCCCAGGCATCAAGTTCTGCTGTGTGCCAGCCTCAGAGTTGAGGGTACCATGGGACCACACAGCATGGGACCTTGCCTTCAAGGCAACAGAGTGGAGGGCCTAGATGCCAGCAGGTCACCCTCAGACAGGAGCAAAGAGCAGAGGGAAGATGGCAGCATCCAGTGTGCAGTTGAGGGGAGTCCCTGTGTCAAGATGGAGGTCTGCAGGTGTGTGGGGTGGACAGCATCCAGGCGGACAGCTGGGGGTGGCTGGGGACTACCAGGCCATCCAGCAGCAGTGAGACCTGAGCAGTGGCTGCAGAGGGTACAGGAGAGGGCCAGGCCGAGGCTGCAGAGGCACAGAAGCCAGGCCCCACTGGGAGGGACAGCATCTGGACACTTGGACTTGGTCTTGAAGAGTTTGGAGCAGGGAGGGACAAGCATGCTCAGATGTGGCTTTTGTGGGTCAAAACCCCGGTCCTGAGATCCAGGGTCTGGGAGTCTCACTCCATGCCTGCCCCTGATAGGCCATGAAAACACTGCATGAGCTGCAATTCGACCGGGAGTTCAAGCAGGCCATGCAGAGGGCCTACCCCGAGAACTTCCTGGCCCTCCTCACCCAGATGCGCTATGTCTTGGAGCTGAACCTGCCCAGGGAGCCTCAGCCCACACAGCAGGCCCAAGATGTGGCCGTGCCCAGCCCCCAAAGTTTAGACTAAACCTCCCAGGCCTCCTGGCCTGGCCACATACAGGTGCTGAGAAATGCTGAGTGTATGATAGAATTATATTGTTTGCTAAGAAGAACAGTGGCAAGGAAAACCTAGCCACCCACTCCCCCACCCCCGAGGCCCCAGCCCCTCTGGCCCCTGCCACTGCCACCACCACCGCCACAAGTGGAAAACTGCTTGGGGCATTCTAAAGTAGCAAAACAGTACATGGATGCCATACACTGGTGAAAACAACACTTTCAGCTGGGATATGTGACCTGCCCCCGGGGCTCCCTCGTGGAGAATGCTTTCTGGTTTGTCCTTGATTAGTGGTAAGCAGGCACCAGCTGCCTCCACAGTTTATCTTGGTTCTGTGAGAACACACAGAACACCTGTTTGTTAATAATTATCACCTGTTCAGAGGTGAATACAGAGAATCAGAAACACGTTTCTTCTAGGAGCTGCGTTGGGATATTCCCGACTGAATGGGACCATAGGCAGTACAGAGAAATATCTGCTTCTAAAACCAAAACGGATCCATCTAACTGAATGGTTGTCAATGGGTGCGTTCAACTGACGGAGTTAAACTCATGTATGGATTCAGCGGTTTCCAAACCCTTTCTGTGCAGAATCAAAAAACCGGCATTTCGAGCCCAATGCCGGCATACGTACGCAACAGCAGTGTGACTTCGTCTAAAACTCAGGAGAAACGTTTCCTTGAAACTGCTCTGCTGTGCATTCGTTCACCTAAGAGAGTTGAATCTATGTTGAGATTCAGCGAGTCAGAAACACGTTTCTTCTAGGAGCTGCGTTGGGATATTCACGAGTGAATGGGACCATAGGCTGTACAGAGAAATATCTGCTTCTAAAACCAAAACGGATCTATCTAACTGAATGGTTGTTAATGTGTGCACTCAACTGACAGAGTAAAACTCGCGTGTGGATTCAGTGGTTTGCAAACCCTTTCTGTGCAGAATCGCAAAACCGGCATTTCCAGCCCAGTGCCGGCATATGTATGAAACAGCAGTAAACTTCGTCTAAAACTCAGGAGAAACGATTCCTTGAAACTGCTCTGCTGTGCGTTCATTCAACTAAGAGAGTTGAATGTACGCTGGGATTCAGCGAGTCAGAAACACGTTTCTTCTAGGAGCTGCGTTGGCATATTCCCGAGTGAATGGGACCATAGGCAGTATAGAGAAATATCTGCTTCTAAAACCAAAACGGAGCTATCTAACTGAAGGGTTGTCAATGTGTGCAATCAACTGACGGAGTTAAACTCATGTGTGGATTCAGCGCTTTGCAAACACTTTCTGTGCAGAATCCCAAAACCGGCATTTCCAGCCGAATGCCGACATACGTACGAAACTGCAGTAAGACTTCGTCAAAAACTCAGGAGAAACGTTTCCTTGAAACTGCTTTGCTGTGTGTTCCTTCATCTAAGAGAGTTGAATCTATGTTGAGAGTCAGCGAGTCAGAAACACGATTCTTCTAGGAGATGCGTTGGGACATTCCCGAGTGAATGGGACCATAGGCTGTACAGAGAAATATCTGCTTCTAAAACCAAAACGGAGCTATCTAACTGAATGGTTGTCCATGTGTGCATTCAACTGAGAGAGCTAAACTCGCGTGTGGATTCAGCGGTTTGCAAACCCTTTCTGTGCAGAATCGCAAAACTGGCCTTTCCAGCCCAGTGCCGGCATACGTACGAAACAGCAGTAAGACTTCTTCTAAAACTCAGGAGAAACGATTCCTTGAAACTGCTCTGCTGTGCGATTGTTCACCTAGGAGAGTTGAATCTATGTTGGTATTCAGCGAGTCCGAAACACATTTCTTCTGGGAACTGCGTTGGGATATTCCCGAGTGAATGGGACCATAGGCTGTACAGAGAAATATCTGCTTCTAAAACCAAAACGGAGCTTATCTAACTGAATGGTTGTCAATGTGTGCATTCAACTGACAGAGTTAAACTCACCTGTGGATTCAGCGGTTTGCAAACCCTTTCTGTGCCGAATCCCAAAACCGGCATTTCCAGCCCAATGCCGGCATACGTACGAAACAGCAGTAAACTTCGTCTAAAACTCAGGAGAAACATTTCCGTGAAACTGTTTGGCTGTGCGTTCGTTCACCTAAGAGAGATGAATCTAAGTGGAGATTCAGCGAGTCAGAAACACGTTTCTTCTAGGAGCTGCGTTGGGATATTCCCGAGTGAATGGGACCATAGGCTGTACAGAGAAATATTTACTTCTAAAACGAAAACGGGGCTATCTAAATGAATGGTTGTCAATGGGAGCATTCAACTGTCAGAGTTAAACTCAGGCGTGCAGTCAGTGGTTTGCAGATTCTTTCTGTACAGAATCCCAAAACCGGCATTTCCAGCCCAATGCCGGCATACGTACGAAACAGCAGTAAACGTCGTCTAAAACTCAGGAGAAACGTTGCCTTGAAACTGCTCTGCTGTGCGATCGTTCACCTAAGAGAGTTGAATCTATGTTGAGATTCAGCGAGTCAGAAACACGTTTCATCTAGGAGCTGCGTTGGAATATTCGGGAGTGAATGGGACCATAGGCTGTACAGAGAAATATCTGCTTCTAAAACCAAAACGGAGCTATTTAACTGAAAGGTTGTCAATGTGTGCATTCAACTGACAGTGTTAAGCTCAAGTGAGGATTCAGCGGTTTGCAAACCCTTTGTGTGCAGAATCCTAAAACCGGCATTTCCAGCCCAATGACGGCATACGTACGAAAAAGCAGTAAACGTCGTCTAAAACTCAGAAGAAACGTTTCCTTGAAACTGCTCTCCTGTGAGTTCGTTCACCTAAGAGAGTTGAATCTATGTTGAGATTCAGCGAGTCAGAAACACGTTTCTTCTAGGAGCTGCGTTGGGATATTCGAGAGTGAATGGGACCATAGGCTGTACAGAGAAATATCTGCTTCTAAAACCAAAACGGAACGTTCTAACTGAATGGTTGTCCATGGGTGCATTCAACTGACACTGTTAAACTGAGGTGTGGATTCAGCGGTGTGCAAACAGTTTATGTGCAGAATCCCGAAACCGGCATTTGCAGTCCAATGCCGGCATACGTACGAAACAGCAGTATGACTTCGTCTAAAACTCAGGAGGAAGGTTTCCTTGAAACTGCTCTGCTGTGCGTTCGTTCACCTAAGAGAGATGAATCTATGTTGAGATTCAGCGAGTCAGAAACACGTTTCTTCTAGGAGCTGCGTTCGGATATTCCCGAGTGAATGGGACCATAGGCTGTACAGAGAAATATCTGCTTCTAAAACCAAAACGGAGCTGTCTAACTGAATGGTTGTTCATGGGTGCATTCAACTGACAGTGTTAAACTCATGTGTGCATTCAGCGGTGTGCAATCCGTTTCTGTGCAAAATCCCGAAACCGGCATTTCCAGCCCAATGCCGGCATACGTACGAAACAGCAGTATGACTTTGTCTAACATTCAGGAGGAACGTTCCTTTGAAACTGCTCTGCTGTGCGTTCGTTCACCTAAGAGAGTTGAATCTATGTTGAGATTCAGCGAGTCAGAAACACGTTTCTTCTAGGAGCTGCATTGGGATATTCCCGAGTGAATGGGACCATAGGCTGTACAGAGAAATATCTGCTTCTAAAACCAAAACGGAGCTATCTAACTGAATGGTTGTCAATGTGTGCATTCAACTGACACAGTTAAAGTCACGTGTGGATTCAGCGGTTTGCAAACCCTTTCTGTGTAGAATCCAAAAACCGGCATTTCCAGCCCAATGCCGGCATACGTACGAAACAGCAATAAACTTCGTCTAAAACTCAGGAGAAACGTTTCCTTGAAACTGCTCTGCTGTGCGTTCATTCACCTAAGAGAGTTGAATCTATGTTGAGATTCAGCGAGTAAGAAACACATTTCTTGTAGAAGCTGCGTTGGGATATTCCCGAGTGAATGCGACCATAGGCTGTATGGAGAAATATCTGCTTCTAAAACGAAAACGGAGGTTTCGTACTGCATGGTTATCAATGGGTGCATTCAACTGACAGAGTTAAACTCCCTTGTGGATTCAGCGGTTTGCAAACCCTTTCTGTGCAGAATCCCAAAACCGGCATTTCCAGCCCAATGCCGGTATACGTATGAAACAGCAGTAAGACTTCGTCTAAACCCCAGAAGAAACGTTTCCTTGAAACTGCTCTGCTGTGCATTCGTTGACCTAAGAGAGTTGAATCTATGTTGAGATTCAGCGAGTCAGAAACACGTTTCTTCTAGGAGCTGCATTGAGATATTCCTGAGTGAATGGGTCCATAGGCTGTACAGAGAAATATCTGCTTCTAAAACCAAAAGAGAGCTATCTAACTGAATGGTTGGCCATGTGTGCATTCAACTGGACAGTGTTAAACTCAGCTGTGGATTCAGCGGTTTGCAAACCCTTTCTGTGCAGAAACCCAAAACCGGCATTTCCAGCCCAATGCCGGCATACGTACGAAAGAGCAGTAAAATTCGTCTAAAACTCAGAAGAATCCTTTCCTTGAAACTGCTCTGCTGTGCGTTCGTTCACCTAAGAGAGTTGAAGCTATGTTGAGTTTCAGCGAGTCAGAAACACGTTTCTTCTAGGAAGTGCGTTGGGATATTCCCGAGTGAATGGGACCATAGGCTGTACAGAGAAATATCTGCTTCTAAAACCAAAACAGAGCTATATAACTGAATGGTTGTCAATGTGTGCATTCAACTGACAGAGTTAAACATGTGTGGATTCAACGATGTGCAAACCCTTTCTGTGCAGAATCCCAAAACCGACATTTCCATCCCAATGCCGGCATACGTACGGAACAGCAGTAAACTTCGTATAAAACTCAGGAGAAACGTTTCCTTGAAACTGCTCTGCTGTGCGTTTGTTCACCTAATAGAGTTGAATCTATGCTGAGATTCAGCGAGTCAGAAACACGTTTCTTCTAGGAGCTGCGTTGGGATATTTCCAAGTGAATGGGACCATAGGCTGTGCAGAGAAATATCTGCTTCCAAAACCAAAACGGCGCTGTCTAACTGAATGGTTGTCCATGAGTGCATTCAACTGACAGTGTTAAACTCATGTGTGGATTCAGCGGTGTGCAATCACTTTCTGTGCAGAATCCCGTAACCGGCATTTCTAGCTCAATGCCGGCATATGTACGAGACAGCAATATGACTTCGTCTAAAATTCAGGAGGAACGTTCCCTTGAAACTGCTCTGCTGTGCGTTCGTTCACCTAAGAGAGTTGAATCAATGTTGAGATTCAGCGAGTCAGAAACACGTTTCTTCTTAGAGCTGCGTTGGGATATTCCCGAGTGAATGGGACCATAGGCTGTACAGAGAAATATCTGCTTCTAAAACGAAAACGGAGCTATCTAAGTGAATGGTTGTCCATGGGTGCATTCAACTGACACTGTTAAACTCAGGTGTGGATTCAGCGGTGTGCAAACCCTTCGTTTGCAGAATCCCGAAACCGGCATTTCCAGTCCAATGCCGGCGTACGTACGAACAGGAGTAAAGTTCGACTTAAACTCAGAAGAAACGTTTCCTTGAAACTGCTCTGTACGCGTTTATTCACCTAAGAGAGTTGAATCTATGCTGAGATTCAGCGAGTCAGAAACACGTTTCTTCTAGGAGCTGCGTTGGGATATTTCCGAGTCAATGGGACCATAGGCTGTTCAGAGAAATATCTGCTTCTAAAACCAAAACGGAGCAATCTAACTGAATGGTTTTCCATGATTGCATTCAACTGACAGTGTTAAACTCATGTGTGGATTCAGCGGTGTGCAATCACTTTCTGTGCAGAATCCCGTAACCGGAATTTCTAGCCCAATGCCGGCATATGTACGAGACAGCAATATGACTTCGTCTAAAATTCAGGAGGAACGTTCCCTTGAAACTGCTCTGCTGTTCGTTCATTCACCTAAGATAGTTGAATCGATGTTGAGATTCAGCGAGTCAGAAACACGTTTCTTCTAGGAGCTGCGTTGGGATATTCCCGAGTGAATGGGACCATAGGCTGTACAGAGAAATATCTGCTTCTAAAACCAAAACGGAGCTATCTAACTGACCGGTTGTCCATGGGTGCATTCAACTGATACTGTTAAACTCAGGTGTGGATTCAGCGGTGTGCAAACCCTTTCTGTGCTGAATCCCGAAACCGGCATTTGCAGTCCAATGCCGGCATACGTACGAAACAGCAGTATGACTTCGTCTAAAACTCAGGAGGAACGTTTCCTTGAAACTGCTCTGCTGTGCGTTCGTTCACCTAAGAGAGTTGAATGTATGTTGAGATTCAGCGAGTCAGAAACACGTTTCTTCTAGGAGCTGCATTGGGATATTCTCGAGTGAATGGGACCATAGGCTGTACAGAGAAATATCTGCTTCTAAAACCAAAACGGTGGTATCTAACTGAATGGTTGTTCATGGGTGCATTCAAGTGACAGTGTTAAACTCATGTGTGGATTCAGCGGTGTGCAATCCCTTTCTCTGCAGAATCCCGAAACCGGCATTTCCAGCCCAATGCCGGCATAAGTACGAAACAGCAGTATGACTTCGTCTAATATTCAGGAGGAACGTTCCTTTGAAACTGCTCTGCTGTGTGTTCGTTCACTTAAGAGAGTTGAATCTATGTTGAGGTTCAGCGAGTCAGAGACACGTTTCTTCTAGGAGCTGCATTGGGATATTCCCGAGTGAATGGGACCATAGGCTGTACAGAGAAATATCTGCTTCTAAAGCCAAAACGGAGCTATCTAACTGAATCGTTGTCAATGTGTGCATTCAACTGACACAGTTAAAGTCACGTGTGGATTCAGCGGTTTGCAAACCCTTTCTGTGCAGAATCCCAAAACAGGCACTTCCAGCCCAATGCCGGCATATGTACGAAACAGCAGTAAACTTCGTCTAATACTCAGGAGAAACGTTTCCATGAAACTGCTCTGCTGTGCGTCCCTTCACCTAAGAGAGTTGTATCTATGCTGAGATTCAGCGCGTCAGAGACACGTTTCTTCTAGCAGCTGCGTTGGGATATTACCGAGTGAATGGGACCAAAGACTGTACAGAGAATTATCTGCTTCTAAAACCAAAACGGAGCTATCTAACTGAATGGTTGTCAATGTGTGCATTCAACTGACAGAGTTAAACTCACGTGTGGATTCAGCGGTTTGCAAACTTTTCCTGTGCCGAATCCCGTAACCGGAATTTCTAGCGCAATGCCGGCATACGTACGAAACAGTCATATGACTTCGTCTAAAATTCAGGAGGAACGTTCCCTTGAAACTGCTCTGTTGTGCATTCGTTCACCTACGAGAGTTGAATCTATGTTGAGATTCAGCGAGTCAGAAACAAGTTTCTTCTAGGAGCTGCGTTGGGATATTCCCGAGTGAATGGGACCATAGGCTGTACAGAGCAATATCTGCTTCTAAAACCAAAACGGAGCTATCTAACTGAATGGTTGTCATTGGGTGCATACAACTGACAGAGTTAAACTCACGTGTGGATTCTGCGGTTTCAAAAACATTCTGTGCAGAATCCCGAAAGTGGCATTTCTAGCCCAGTGCCGGCATACGTACGAAACAGCAGTATGTCATCGTCTAAAACTCAGGAGAAACGTTTCCTTGAAACTGCTCTGCTGTGCGTTCGTTCACCTAAGAGAGTTGAATCTATGTTGAGATTCACCGAGTCACAAACACGTTTCTTCTAGGAGCTGCGTTGGGATATTCCCGAGTGAATGGGACCATAGGCTGTACAGAGAAATATCTGCTTCTAAAACCAAAACGGAGCTATCTAACTGAATGGATGTCAATGTGTCCATTCAACTGACACAGTTAAAGTCACGTGTGGATTCAGCGGTTTGCAAACTTTGTCTGTGCAGAGTATAAAAACCGGCATTTGCAGCCCAATGCCGGCATACGTACGAAACAGCAGTAAACTTCGTCTAAAACTCAGGAGAAACGTTTCCTTGAAACTGCTCTGCTGTGCGTTAGTTCACCTAAGAGAGGTGAATCTATGTTCAGCGTCAGGGAGTTAGAAACAGGTTTCTTCTAGGAACTGCGTTGGGATATTCCCGAGTTATTGGGACCATAGGATGTACAGAGAAATATCTGCTTCTAAAACCATAACGGAGTGTTCTAACTGAATTTTTGTCAATGGGTGCATTCAACTGACAGAGTTAAGCTCACGTGTGGACTCAGCGGTTTGCCAAGCCTTTCTGTGCAGAATAACAAAACCGGCATTTCTAGGCCAATGCCGGCATACGTACGAAACAGCGGTAAACTTCGACTAAAACTCAGAAGAAACGTTTCCTTGAAATTGCTCTGCTGTGCGTTCGTTCACCTAAGAGAGCTGAATGGATGTTGAGATCCAGCGAGTCAGAGACACGTTTCTTCTAGGAGCTGCGTTGGGATATTCCCGAGTGAATGGGACCATAGTCTGTACAGAGAAATATCTGCTTCTAAAACCAAAACGAAGCAATATAACTGAATGGTTGTCAATGTGTGCATTCAACTGACAGAGTTAAACTCACCTGTGGATTCAGCGGTTTGCAAAACCTTTCAGTGCAGAGACACAAAACCGGCATTTCCAGCCCAAGGACAGCACACGTTCGAAACAGCAGTAAACTTCGTCTAAAACTCAAGAGAAACGTTTCCTTGAAAGTACTCTGCTTCGTGTTCGTTCACCTAAGACACTTGAATCTATGTTGAGATTCAGCGAGTAACAAACACGTTTCTTCTAGGAGCTGCGTTGGAATATTCCCGAGTGAATGGGACCATAGGCTGTACAGAGAAATATCTGCTTCTAAAACCAAAACCGAGCTATCTAACTGAATGGTTGTCAATGTGTGCATTCAACTGACACAGTTAAAGTCACGTGTGGATTCAACGGTTTGCACATCCATTCTGTGCAGAATCCAAAAACCGGCATTTCCAGCCCAATACCGGCATACGTACGAAACAGGAATAAACTTCGTCTAAAACTCAGGAGAAACGTTTCCTTGAAACTGCTCTGCTGTGCGTTCATTCACCTAAGAGAGTTGAATCTATGTTGAGATTCAACGAGTAAGAAACACATTTCTTCTAGAAGCTGCGTTGGGATATTCCCGAGTGAATGGGACCATAGGCTGTACGGAGAAATATCTGCTTCTAAAACGAAAACGGAGCTTTCCTACTGCATGGTTGTCAATGGGTACATTCAACTGACAGAGTTAAACTGCCGTGTGGATTCAGCGGTTTGCAAACCCTTTCTGTGCAGAATCCCAAAACCGGCATTTCCAGCCCAATGCCGGTATACGTATGAAACAGCAGTAAGACTTCGTCTAAACCTCAGGAGAAACGTTTCCTTGAAACTGCTCTGCTGTGCGTTCATTCACCTAAGAGAGTTGAATATATGTTGAGATTCAGCGAGTCAGAAACTCGTCTCTTCTAGGAGCTGCGTTGGGATATTCCGGAGTGAATGAAACCATAGGATGTACAGAGAAATATCTGCTTCTGAAACGAAAACGGATCTATCTAACTGAAAGGTTGTCAACGTGTGCATTCAACTGACAGAGTTAAACTCTCGTGTGGATTCTGCGGATTGCAAACCCTTTCTGTGCAGAATCCCAAAACCGGTATTTCCAGCCCAATGCCGGCATTCGTACGAAACAGCAGTAAGACTTCGTCTAAACCTCAGGAGAAAAGTTTCCTTGAAACTGCTCTGCTGTGCGTTCATTTACCTAAGAGAGTTGAATCTATGTTGAGATTCAGAGAGTTAGAAACACGTTTCTTCTAGGAACTGCATTGAGATATTCCTGAGTGAATGGGACCATTGGCTGTACAGAGAAATATCTGCCTTTAAAACAAAAACGGAGCTATGTAACTGAATGGTTGTCAATGTGTGCATTCAGCTTACGGATTTAAACTCTCGTGTGGATTAAGAGGTTTGCAAACCCTTTCTGTGCAGAAACCCAAAACCGGCATTTCCAGCCCAATGCCGGCATACATACGAAACAGCAGTAAACTTCATCTAAAACTCAGGAGAAACCTTTCCTTGAAACTGCTCTGCTGTGCGTTCGTTGACATAAGAGAGTTGAATCTATGTTCACATTCCACGAGTCAGAAAGACGTTTCTTCTAGGAGCTTCGTTGGGGTATTCCCGAGTGAATGGGACCATAGGCTGTATGGAGAAATGTCTGCTTCTAAAACCCAAATGGAGCTATGTAACAGCATGGTTGTCAAAGGGTGCATTCAATTGTCAGAGTTAAACTCACGCGTGGATTCAGCGGTTTGCAAACCCTTTCTGTGCAGAAACCCAAAACCAGCATTTCCAGCCCAAAGCCAGCATACCTACGAAACTGCAGTAAACTTAGTCTAAAACTCAGGAGAAACCTTTCCTTGAAAATGCTCCGTGGTGCGTTTGTTCACATAAGAGAGTTGAATCTGTGTTGAGTTTCAGCGAGTCAGAAACACGTTTCTTCTGGGAGGTGCGTTGGGATATTCCCGAGTGAATGGGACCATAGGCTGTACAGACAAATATCTGCTTCTAAAACCAAAACGGAGCTATCTAACTGAATGGTGGTCAAAGGGTGCATTGAACTGACGGAGTTAAACTCACGTGTGGATTCAGCGGTTTGCAAACACTTTCTCTTCAGAATCCCAAAACCGGCATTTCCAGCCCAATGCCAGCATACGTACGAAACAGCAGTAAGACATCGTCTAAACCTCAGGAGAAACGTTTCCTTGAAACTGCTCTACTGTGCGTTCGTTGACCTAAGAGAGTTCAATCTATGTTGAGATTCAGCGAGTCAGAAACACGTTTCTTCTAGGAGCTGCGTTGGGATATTCCCGAGTGAATGGGACCATAGGCTGTACAGAGAAATATCTGCTTCTAAAACCAAAACGGAGTTATCTAACTGCATGGTTTTCAATGTGTGCATTCAACTGACAGTGTTAAACTCACACGTGGATTCAACGGTTTGCAAACTCTTTCTGTGTGGAAACCCAAAATCGGCATTTCCAGCCCAATGCCAGCATACATACGAAACAGCAGTAAACTTCGTCTAAAACTCAGGAGAAACCTTTCCTTGAAACTGCTCTGCTGTGCGTTCGTCGACCTAAGAGAGTTGAATCTATGTTGACATTCCACGAGTCAGAAAGACGTTTCTTCTAGGAGCTGCGTTGGGACATTCCCGAGTTAATGGGACCATAGGATGTACAGAGAAATATCAGCTTCTAAAACCAAAACGGAGCATTCTAACTGAATGGTTGTCAATGGGTGCATTCAACTGACAGAGTTCAACTCACGTGTGGATTCAGCGGTTTGCCAAGGGTTTCTGTGCAGAATAACAAAACCGGCATTTCCAGCCCAATGCCGGCATACATACGAAACAGCGGTAAACTTCGACCAAAACTCAGAAGAAACGTTTCCTTGAAACTGCTCTGCTGTGCATTCGTTCACCTAAGAGAGCTGAATCGATGTTGAGATCCAGCGAGTCATAGACACGTTTCTTCTAGGAGCTGCGTTGGGATATTCCCGAGTGAATGGGACCATAGTCTGTACAGAGAAATATCTGCTTCTAAAACGAAAACGGAGCTATCTAACTGAATGGTTGTCAATGTGTGCATTCAACTGACAGAGTTAAACTCACCTGTGGATTCAGCGGTTTGCAAAACATTTCAGTGCAGAGACAGAAAACCGGCATTTCCAGCCCAAGGCCAGCACACGTTCGAAACAGCAGTAAACTTCGTCCAAAACTCAGGAGAAACGTTTCTTTGAAAGTGCTCTGCTGCGTGTTCGTTCACCTAAGAAACTTGAATCTATGTTGAGATTCAGCGAGTCAGAAACACGTTTCTTCTAGGAGCTGCGTTGGGATATTCCCGAGTGAATGGGACCATAGGATGTACAGAGAAATATCTGCTTCTAAAACCAAAACGGAGCTATCTAACTGAATGGTTGTCAATGTGTGCATTCAACTGACACAGTTAAAGTCACGTGTGGATTCAACGGTTTGCAGATCCATTCTGTGCAGAATCCAAAAACCGGCATTTCCAGCCCAATACCGGCATACGTACGAAACAGCAATAAACTTCGTCTAAAACTCAGGAGAAACGTTTCCTTGAAACTGCTCTGCTGTGCGTTCATTCACCTAAGAGAGTTGAATCTATGTTGAGATTCAGCGAGTAAGAAACACATTTCTTGTAGAAGCTGCGTTGGGATATTCCCGAGTGAATGCGACCATAGGCTGTATGGAGAAATATCTGCTTCTAAAACGAAAACGGAGGTTTCGTACTGCATGGTTATCAATGGGTGCATTCAACTGACAGAGTTAAACTCCCTTGTGGATTCAGCGGTTTGCAAACCCTTTCTGTGCAGAATCCCAAAACCGGCATTTCCAGCTCAATGCCGGTATACGTATGAAACAGCAGTAAGACTTCGTCTAAACCTCAGAAGAAACGTTTCCTTGAAACTGCTCTGCTGTGCATTCGTTGACCTAAGAGAGTTGAATCTATGTTGAGATTCAGCGAGTCAGAAACACGTTTCTTCTAGGAGCTGCATTGAGATATTCCTGAGTGAATGGGTCCATAGGCTGTACAGAGAAATATCTGCTTCTAAAACCAAAACAGAGCTATCTAACTGAATGGTTGGCCATGTGTGCATTCAACTGGACAGTGTTAAACTCAGCTGTGGATTCAGCGGTTTGCAAACCCTTTCTGTGCAGAAACCCAAAACCGGCATTTCCAGCCCAATGCCGGCATACGTACGAAAGAGCAGTAAAATTCGTCTAAAACTCAGAAGAATCCTTTCCTTGAAACTGCTCTGCTGTGCGTTCGTTCACCTAAGAGAGTTGAAGCTATGCTGAGATTCAGCTAGTCAGAAACACCTTTCTTCTAGGAGCTGCGTTGGGATATTCCCGAGTGAATGGGACCATAGGCTGTACAGAGAAATATCTGCTTCTAAAGCCAAAACGGAGCTATCTAAGTGAATGGTTGTCCATGGGTGCATTCAACTGACACTGTCAAAATCAGGTGTGGATTCAGCGGTGTGCAAACCCTTTCTTTGCAGAATCCCGAAACCGGCATTTCCACTCCAATGCCGGCATAGGTACGAAACAGGAGTAAAGTTCGACTTAAACTCAGAAGAAACGTTTCCTTGAAACTGCTCTGCTGTGCGTTTGTTCACCTAATAGAGTTGAATCTATGCTGAGATTCAGCGAGTCAGAAACACGTTTCTTCTAGGAGCTGCGTTGGGATATTTCCAAGTGAATGGGACCATAGGCTGTGCAGAGAAATATCTGCTTCCAAAACCAAAACGGCGCTGTCTAACTGAATGGTTGTCCATGAGTGCATTCAACTGACAGTGTTAAACTCATGTGTGGATTCAGCGGTGTGCAATCACTTTCTGTGCAGAATCCCGTAACCGGCATTTCTAGCTCAATGCCGGCATATGTACGAGACAGCAATATGACTTCGTCTAAAATTCAGGAGGAACGTTCCCTTGAAACTGCTCTGCTGTGCGTTCGTTCACCTAAGAGAGTTGAATCAATGTTGAGATTCAGCGAGTCAGAAACACGTTTCTTCTTAGAGCTGCGTTGGGATATTCCCGAGTGAATGGGACCATAGGCTGTACAGAGAAATATCTGCTTCTAAAACGAAAACGGAGCTATCTAAGTGAATGGTTGTCCATGGGTGCATTCAACTGACACTGTTAAACTCAGGTGTGGATTCAGCGGTGTGCAAACCCTTCGTTTGCAGAATCCCGAAACCGGCATTTCCAGTCCAATGCCGGCGTACGTACGAACAGGAGTAAAGTTCGACTTAAACTCAGAAGAAACGTTTCCTTGAAACTGCTCTGTACGCGTTTATTCACCTAAGAGAGTTGAATCTATGCTGAGATTCAGCGAGTCAGAAACACGTTTCTTCTAGGAGCTGCGTTGGGATATTTCCGAGTCAATGGGACCATAGGCTGTTCAGAGAAATATCTGCTTCTAAAACCAAAACGGAGCAATCTAACTGAATGGTTTTCCATGATTGCATTCAACTGACAGTGTTAAACTCATGTGTGGATTCAGCGGTGTGCAATCACTTTCTGTGCAGAATCCCGTAACCGGAATTTCTAGCCCAATGCCGGCATATGTACGAGACAGCAATATGACTTCGTCTAAAATTCAGGAGGAACGTTCCCTTGAAACTGCTCTGCTGTTCGTTCATTCACCTAAGATAGTTGAATCGATGTTGAGATTCAGCGAGTCAGAAACACGTTTCTTCTAGGAGCTGCGTTGGGATATTCCCGAGTGAATGGGACCATAGGCTGTACAGAGAAATATCTGCTTCTAAAACCAAAACGGAGCTATCTAACTGACCGGTTGTCCATGGGTGCATTCAACTGATACTGTTAAACTCAGGTGTGGATTCAGCGGTGTGCAAACCCTTTCTGTGCTGAATCCCGAAACCGGCATTTGCAGTCCAATGCCGGCATACGTACGAAACAGCAGTATGACTTCGTCTAAAACTCAGGAGGAACGTTTCCTTGAAACTGCTCTGCTGTGCGTTCGTTCACCTAAGAGAGTTGAATGTATGTTGAGATTCAGCGAGTCAGAAACACGTTTCTTCTAGGAGCTGCATTGGGATATTCTCGAGTGAATGGGACCATAGGCTGTACAGAGAAATATCTGCTTCTAAAACCAAAACGGTGGTATCTAACTGAATGGTTGTTCATGGGTGCATTCAAGTGACAGTGTTAAACTCATGTGTGGATTCAGCGGTGTGCAATCCCTTTCTCTGCAGAATCCCGAAACCGGCATTTCCAGCCCAATGCCGGCATAAGTACGAAACAGCAGTATGACTTCGTCTAATATTCAGGAGGAACGTTCCTTTGAAACTGCTCTGCTGTGTGTTCGTTCACTTAAGAGAGTTGAATCTATGTTGAGGTTCAGCGAGTCAGAGACACGTTTCTTCTAGGAGCTGCATTGGGATATTCCCGAGTGAATGGGACCATAGGCTGTACAGAGAAATATCTGCTTCTAAAGCCAAAACGGAGCTATCTAACTGAATCGTTGTCAATGTGTGCATTCAACTGACACAGTTAAAGTCACGTGTGGATTCAGCGGTTTGCAAACCCTTTCTGTGCAGAATCCCAAAACAGGCACTTCCAGCCCAATGCCGGCATATGTACGAAACAGCAGTAAACTTCGTCTAATACTCAGGAGAAACGTTTCCATGAAACTGCTCTGCTGTGCGTCCCTTCACCTAAGAGAGTTGTATCTATGCTGAGATTCAGCGCGTCAGAGACACGTTTCTTCTAGCAGCTGCGTTGGGATATTACCGAGTGAATGGGACCAAAGACTGTACAGAGAATTATCTGCTTCTAAAACCAAAACGGAGCTATCTAACTGAATGGTTGTCAATGTGTGCATTCAACTGACAGAGTTAAACTCACGTGTGGATTCAGCGGTTTGCAAACTTTTCCTGTGCCGAATCCCGTAACCGGAATTTCTAGCGCAATGCCGGCATACGTACGAAACAGTCATATGACTTCGTCTAAAATTCAGGAGGAACGTTCCCTTGAAACTGCTCTGTTGTGCATTCGTTCACCTACGAGAGTTGAATCTATGTTGAGATTCAGCGAGTCAGAAACAAGTTTCTTCTAGGAGCTGCGTTGGGATATTCCCGAGTGAATGGGACCATAGGCTGTACAGAGCAATATCTGCTTCTAAAACCAAAACGGAGCTATCTAACTGAATGGTTGTCATTGGGTGCATACAACTGACAGAGTTAAACTCACGTGTGGATTCTGCGGTTTCAAAAACATTCTGTGCAGAATCCCGAAAGTGGCATTTCTAGCCCAGTGCCGGCATACGTACGAAACAGCAGTATGTCATCGTCTAAAACTCAGGAGAAACGTTTCCTTGAAACTGCTCTGCTGTGCGTTCGTTCACCTAAGAGAGTTGAATCTATGTTGAGATTCACCGAGTCACAAACACGTTTCTTCTAGGAGCTGCGTTGGGATATTCCCGAGTGAATGGGACCATAGGCTGTACAGAGAAATATCTGCTTCTAAAACCAAAACGGAGCTATCTAACTGAATGGATGTCAATGTGTCCATTCAACTGACACAGTTAAAGTCACGTGTGGATTCAGCGGTTTGCAAACTTTGTCTGTGCAGAGTATAAAAACCGGCATTTGCAGCCCAATGCCGGCATACGTACGAAACAGCAGTAAACTTCGTCTAAAACTCAGGAGAAACGTTTCCTTGAAACTGCTCTGCTGTGCGTTAGTTCACCTAAGAGAGGTGAATCTATGTTCAGCGTCAGGGAGTTAGAAACAGGTTTCTTCTAGGAACTGCGTTGGGATATTCCCGAGTTATTGGGACCATAGGATGTACAGAGAAATATCTGCTTCTAAAACCATAACGGAGTGTTCTAACTGAATTTTTGTCAATGGGTGCATTCAACTGACAGAGTTAAGCTCACGTGTGGACTCAGCGGTTTGCCAAGCCTTTCTGTGCAGAATAACAAAACCGGCATTTCTAGGCCAATGCCGGCATACGTACGAAACAGCGGTAAACTTCGACTAAAACTCAGAAGAAACGTTTCCTTGAAATTGCTCTGCTGTGCGTTCGTTCACCTAAGAGAGCTGAATGGATGTTGAGATCCAGCGAGTCAGAGACACGTTTCTTCTAGGAGCTGCGTTGGGATATTCCCGAGTGAATGGGACCATAGTCTGTACAGAGAAATATCTGCTTCTAAAACCAAAACGAAGCAATATAACTGAATGGTTGTCAATGTGTGCATTCAACTGACAGAGTTAAACTCACCTGTGGATTCAGCGGTTTGCAAAACCTTTCAGTGCAGAGACACAAAACCGGCATTTCCAGCCCAAGGACAGCACACGTTCGAAACAGCAGTAAACTTCGTCTAAAACTCAAGAGAAACGTTTCCTTGAAAGTACTCTGCTTCGTGTTCGTTCACCTAAGACACTTGAATCTATGTTGAGATTCAGCGAGTAACAAACACGTTTCTTCTAGGAGCTGCGTTGGAATATTCCCGAGTGAATGGGACCATAGGCTGTACAGAGAAATATCTGCTTCTAAAACCAAAACCGAGCTATCTAACTGAATGGTTGTCAATGTGTGCATTCAACTGACACAGTTAAAGTCACGTGTGGATTCAACGGTTTGCACATCCATTCTGTGCAGAATCCAAAAACCGGCATTTCCAGCCCAATACCGGCATACGTACGAAACAGGAATAAACTTCGTCTAAAACTCAGGAGAAACGTTTCCTTGAAACTGCTCTGCTGTGCGTTCATTCACCTAAGAGAGTTGAATCTATGTTGAGATTCAACGAGTAAGAAACACATTTCTTCTAGAAGCTGCGTTGGGATATTCCCGAGTGAATGGGACCATAGGCTGTACGGAGAAATATCTGCTTCTAAAACGAAAACGGAGCTTTCCTACTGCATGGTTGTCAATGGGTACATTCAACTGACAGAGTTAAACTGCCGTGTGGATTCAGCGGTTTGCAAACCCTTTCTGTGCAGAATCCCAAAACCGGCATTTCCAGCCCAATGCCGGTATACGTATGAAACAGCAGTAAGACTTCGTCTAAACCTCAGGAGAAACGTTTCCTTGAAACTGCTCTGCTGTGCGTTCATTCACCTAAGAGAGTTGAATATATGTTGAGATTCAGCGAGTCAGAAACTCGTTTCTTCTAGGAGCTGCGTTGGGATATTCCGGAGTGAATGAAACCATAGGATGTACAGAGAAATATCTGCTTCTGAAACGAAAACGGATCTATCTAACTGAAAGGTTGTCAACGTGTGCATTCAACTGACAGAGTTAAACTCTCGTGTGGATTCTGCGGATTGCAAACCCTTTCTGTGCAGAATCCCAAAACCGGTATTTCCAGCCCAATGCCGGCATTCGTACGAAACAGCAGTAAGACTTCGTCTAAACCTCAGGAGAAAAGTTTCCTTGAAACTGCTCTGCTGTGCGTTCATTTACCTAAGAGAGTTGAATCTATGTTGAGATTCAGAGAGTTAGAAACACGTTTCTTCTAGGAACTGCATTGAGATATTCCTGAGTGAATGGGACCATTGGCTGTACAGAGAAATATCTGCCTTTAAAACAAAAACGGAGCTATGTAACTGAATGGTTGTCAATGTGTGCATTCAGCTTACGGATTTAAACTCTCGTGTGGATTAAGAGGTTTGCAAACCCTTTCTGTGCAGAAACCCAAAACCGGCATTTCCAGCCCAATGCCGGCATACATACGAAACAGCAGTAAACTTCGTCTAAAACTCAGGAGAAACCTTTCCTTGAAACTGCTCTGCTGTGCGTTCGTTGACATAAGAGAGTTGAATCTATGTTCACATTCCACGAGTCAGAAAGACGTTTCTTCTAGGAGCTTCGTTGGGGTATTCCCGAGTGAATGGGACCATAGGCTGTATGGAGAAATGTCTGCTTCTAAAACCCAAATGGAGCTATGTAACAGCATGGTTGTCAAAGGGTGCATTCAATTGTCAGAGTTAAACTCACGCGTGGATTCAGCGGTTTGCAAACCCTTTCTGTGCAGAAACCCAAAACCAGCATTTCCAGCCCAAAGCCAGCATACCTACGAAACTGCAGTAAACTTAGTCTAAAACTCAGGAGAAACCTTTCCTTGAAAATGCTCCGTGGTGCGTTTGTTCACATAAGAGAGTTGAATCTGTGTTGAGTTTCAGCGAGTCAGAAACACGTTTCTTCTGGGAGGTGCGTTGGGATATTCCCGAGTGAATGGGACCATAGGCTGTACAGACAAATATCTGCTTCTAAAACCAAAACGGAGCTATCTAACTGAATGGTGGTCAAAGGGTGCATTGAACTGACGGAGTTAAACTCACGTGTGGATTCAGCGGTTTGCAAACACTTTCTCTTCAGAATCCCAAAACCGGCATTTCCAGCCCAATGCCAGCATACGTACGAAACAGCAGTAAGACATCGTCTAAACCTCAGGAGAAACGTTTCCTTGAAACTGCTCTACTGTGCGTTCGTTGACCTAAGAGAGTTCAATCTATGTTGAGATTCAGCGAGTCAGAAACACGTTTCTTCTAGGAGCTGCGTTGGGATATTCCCGAGTGAATGGGACCATAGGCTGTACAGAGAAATATCTGCTTCTAAAACCAAAACGGAGTTATCTAACTGCATGGTTTTCAATGTGTGCATTCAACTGACAGTGTTAAACTCACACGTGGATTCAACGGTTTGCAAACTCTTTCTGTGTGGAAACCCAAAATCGGCATTTCCAGCCCAATGCCAGCATACATACGAAACAGCAGTAAACTTCGTCTAAAACTCAGGAGAAACCTTTCCTTGAAACTGCTCTGCTGTGCGTTCGTCGACCTAAGAGAGTTGAATCTATGTTGACATTCCACGAGTCAGAAAGACGTTTCTTCTAGGAGCTGCGTTGGGACATTCCCGAGTTAATGGGACCATAGGATGTACAGAGAAATATCAGCTTCTAAAACCAAAACGGAGCATTCTAACTGAATGGTTGTCAATGGGTGCATTCAACTGACAGAGTTCAACTCACGTGTGGATTCAGCGGTTTGCCAAGGGTTTCTGTGCAGAATAACAAAACCGGCATTTCCAGCCCAATGCCGGCATACATACGAAACAGCGGTAAACTTCGACCAAAACTCAGAAGAAACGTTTCCTTGAAACTGCTCTGCTGTGCATTCGTTCACCTAAGAGAGCTGAATCGATGTTGAGATCCAGCGAGTCATAGACACGTTTCTTCTAGGAGCTGCGTTGGGATATTCCCGAGTGAATGGGACCATAGTCTGTACAGAGAAATATCTGCTTCTAAAACGAAAACGGAGCTATCTAACTGAATGGTTGTCAATGTGTGCATTCAACTGACAGAGTTAAACTCACCTGTGGATTCAGCGGTTTGCAAAACATTTCAGTGCAGAGACAGAAAACCGGCATTTCCAGCCCAAGGCCAGCACACGTTCGAAACAGCAGTAAACTTCGTCCAAAACTCAGGAGAAACGTTTCTTTGAAAGTGCTCTGCTGCGTGTTCGTTCACCTAAGAAACTTGAATCTATGTTGAGATTCAGCGAGTCAGAAACACGTTTCTTCTAGGAGCTGCGTTGGGATATTCCCGAGTGAATGGGACCATAGGATGTACAGAGAAATATCTGCTTCTAAAACCAAAACGGAGCTATCTAACTGAATGGTTGTCAATGTGTGCATTCAACTGACACAGTTAAAGTCACGTGTGGATTCAACGGTTTGCAGATCCATTCTGTGCAGAATCCAAAAACCGGCATTTCCAGCCCAATACCGGCATACGTACGAAACAGCAATAAACTTCGTCTAAAACTCAGGAGAAACGTTTCCTTGAAACTGCTCTGCTGTGCGTTCATTCACCTAAGAGAGTTGAATCTATGTTGAGATTCAGCGAGTAAGAAACACATTTCTTGTAGAAGCTGCGTTGGGATATTCCCGAGTGAATGCGACCATAGGCTGTATGGAGAAATATCTGCTTCTAAAACGAAAACGGAGGTTTCGTACTGCATGGTTATCAATGGGTGCATTCAACTGACAGAGTTAAACTCCCTTGTGGATTCAGCGGTTTGCAAACCCTTTCTGTGCAGAATCCCAAAACCGGCATTTCCAGCTCAATGCCGGTATACGTATGAAACAGCAGTAAGACTTCGTCTAAACCTCAGAAGAAACGTTTCCTTGAAACTGCTCTGCT
This sequence comes from Aotus nancymaae, assembly GCF_030222135.1. Classification (NCBI taxonomy): domain Eukaryota; kingdom Metazoa; phylum Chordata; class Mammalia; order Primates; family Aotidae; genus Aotus; species Aotus nancymaae. The sequence goes on from NW_026988414.1 coordinate 77,793,606, forward strand.
GTGCATTCGTTGACCTAAGAGAGTTGAATCTATGTTGAGATTCAGCGAGTCAGAAACACGTTTCTTCTAGGAGCTGCATTGAGATATTCCTGAGTGAATGGGTCCATAGGCTGTACAGAGAAATATCTGCTTCTAAAACCAAAACAGAGCTATCTAACTGAATGGTTGGCCATGTGTGCATTCAACTGGACAGTGTTAAACTCAGCTGTGGATTCAGCGGTTTGCAAACCCTTTCTGTGCAGAAACCCAAAACCGGCATTTCCAGCCCAATGCCGGCATACGTACGAAAGAGCAGTAAAATTCGTCTAAAACTCAGAAGAATCCTTTCCTTGAAACTGCTCTGCTGTGCGTTCGTTCACCTAAGAGAGTTGAAGCTATGCTGAGATTCAGCTAGTCAGAAACACCTTTCTTCTAGGAGCTGCGTTGGGATATTCCCGAGTGAATGGGACCATAGGCTGTACAGAGAAATATCTGCTTCTAAAGCCAAAACGGAGCTATCTAAGTGAATGGTTGTCCATGGGTGCATTCAACTGACACTGTCAAAATCAGGTGTGGATTCAGCGGTGTGCAAACCCTTTCTTTGCAGAATCCCGAAACCGGCATTTCCACTCCAATGCCGGCATAGGTACGAAACAGGAGTAAAGTTCGACTTAAACTCAGAAGAAACGTTTCCTTGAAACTGCTCTGCTGTGCGTTTGTTCACCTAATAGAGTTGAATCTATGCTGAGATTCAGCGAGTCAGAAACACGTTTCTTCTAGGAGCTGCGTTGGGATATTTCCAAGTGAATGGGACCATAGGCTGTGCAGAGAAATATCTGCTTCCAAAACCAAAACGGCGCTGTCTAACTGAATGGTTGTCCATGAGTGCATTCAACTGACAGTGTTAAACTCATGTGTGGATTCAGCGGTGTGCAATCACTTTCTGTGCAGAATCCCGTAACCGGCAATTCTAGCTCAATGCCGGCATATGTACGAGACAGCAATATGACTTCGTCTAAAATTCAGGAGGAACGTTCCCTTGAAACTGCTCTGCTGTGCGTTCGTTCACCTAAGAGAGTTGAATCAATGTTGAGATTCAGCGAGTCAGAAACACGTTTCTTCTTAGAGCTGCGTTGGGATATTCCCGAGTGAATGGGACCATAGGCTGTACAGAGAAATATCTGCTTCTAAAACGAAAACGGAGCTATCTAAGTGAATGGTTGTCCATGGGTGCATTCAACTGACACTGTTAAACTCAGGTGTGGATTCAGCGGTGTGCAAACCCTTCGTTTGCAGAATCCCGAAACCGGCATTTCCAGTCCAATGCCGGCGTACGTACGAACAGGAGTAAAGTTCGACTTAAACTCAGAAGAAACGTTTCCTTGAAACTGCTCTGTACGCGTTTATTCACCTAAGAGAGTTGAATCTATGCTGAGATTCAGCGAGTCAGAAACACGTTTCTTCTAGGAGCTGCGTTGGGATATTTCCGAGTCAATGGGACCATAGGCTGTTCAGAGAAATATCTGCTTCTAAAACCAAAACGGAGCAATCTAACTGAATGGTTTTCCATGATTGCATTCAACTGACAGTGTTAAACTCATGTGTGGATTCAGCGGTGTGCAATCACTTTCTGTGCAGAATCCCGTAACCGGAATTTCTAGCCCAATGCCGGCATATGTACGAGACAGCAATATGACTTCGTCTAAAATTCAGGAGGAACGTTCCCTTGAAACTGCTCTGCTGTTCGTTCATTCACCTAAGATAGTTGAATCGATGTTGAGATTCAGCGAGTCAGAAACACGTTTCTTCTAGGAGCTGCGTTGGGATATTCCCGAGTGAATGGGACCATAGGCTGTACAGAGAAATATCTGCTTCTAAAACCAAAACGGAGCTATCTAACTGACCGGTTGTCCATGGGTGCATTCAACTGATACTGTTAAACTCAGGTGTGGATTCAGCGGTGTGCAAACCCTTTCTGTGCTGAATCCCGAAACCGGCATTTGCAGTCCAATGCCGGCATACGTACGAAACAGCAGTATGACTTCGTCTAAAACTCAGGAGGAACGTTTCCTTGAAACTGCTCTGCTGTGCGTTCGTTCACCTAAGAGAGTTGAATGTATGTTGAGATTCAGCGAGTCAGAAACACGTTTTTTCTAGGAGCTGCGTTGGGATATTCTCGAGTGAATGGGACCATAGGCTGTACAGAGAAATATCTGCTTCTAAAACCAAAACGGTGGTATCTAACTGAATGGTTGTTCATGGGTGCATTCAAGTGACAGTGTTAAACTCATGTGTGGATTCAGCGGTGTGCAATCCCTTTCTCTGCAGAATCCCGAAACCGGCATTTCCAGCCCAATGCCGGCATAAGTACGAAACAGCAGTATGACTTCGTCTAATATTCAGGAGGAACGTTCCTTTGAAACTGCTCTGCTGTGTGTTCGTTCACTTAAGAGAGTTGAATCTATGTTGAGGTTCAGCGAGTCAGAGACACGTTTCTTCTAGGAGCTGCATTGGGATATTCCCGAGTGAATGGGACCATAGGCTGTACAGAGAAATATCTGCTTCTAAAGCCAAAACGGAGCTATCTAACTGAATCGTTGTCAATGTGTGCATTCAACTGACACAGTTAAAGTCACGTGTGGATTCAGCGGTTTGCAAACCCTTTCTGTGCAGAATCCCAAAACAGGCACTTCCAGCCCAATGCCGGCATATGTACGAAACAGCAGTAAACTTCGTCTAATACTCAGGAGAAACGTTTCCATGAAACTGCTCTGCTGTGCGTCCCTTCACCTAAGAGAGTTGTATCTATGCTGAGATTCAGCGCGTCAGAGACACGTTTCTTCTAGCAGCTGCGTTGGGATATTACCGAGTGAATGGGACCAAAGACTGTACAGAGAATTATCTGCTTCTAAAACCAAAACGGAGCTATCTAACTGAATGGTTGTCAATGTGTGCATTCAACTGACAGAGTTAAACTCACGTGTGGATTCAGCGGTTTGCAAACTTTTCCTGTGCCGAATCCCGTAACCGGAATTTCTAGCGCAATGCCGGCATACGTACGAAACAGTCATATGACTTCGTCTAAAATTCAGGAGGAACGTTCCCTTGAAACTGCTCTGTTGTGCATTCGTTCACCTACGAGAGTTGAATCTATGTTGAGATTCAGCGAGTCAGAAACAAGTTTCTTCTAGGAGCTGCGTTGGGATATTCCCGAGTGAATGGGACCATAGGCTGTACAGAGCAATATCTGCTTCTAAAACCAAAACGGAGCTATCTAACTGAATGGTTGTCATTGGGTGCATACAACTGACAGAGTTAAACTCACGTGTGGATTCTGCGGTTTCAAAAACATTCTGTGCAGAATCCCGAAAGTGGCATTTCTAGCCCAGTGCCGGCATACGTACGAAACAGCAGTATGTCATCGTCTAAAACTCAGGAGAAACGTTTCCTTGAAACTGCTCTGCTGTGCGTTCGTTCACCTAAGAGAGTTGAATCTATGTTGAGATTCACCGAGTCACAAACACGTTTCTTCTAGGAGCTGCGTTGGGATATTCCCGAGTGAATGGGACCATAGGCTGTACAGAGAAATATCTGCTTCTAAAACCAAAACGGAGCTATCTAACTGAATGGATGTCAATGTGTCCATTCAACTGACACAGTTAAAGTCACGTGTGGATTCAGCGGTTTGCAAACTTTGTCTGTGCAGAGTATAAAAACCGGCATTTGCAGCCCAATGCCGGCATACGTACGAAACAGCAGTAAACTTCGTCTAAAACTCAGGAGAAACGTTTCCTTGAAACTGCTCTGCTGTGCGTTAGTTCACCTAAGAGAGGTGAATCTATGTTCAGCGTCAGGGAGTTAGAAACAGGTTTCTTCTAGGAACTGCGTTGGGATATTCCCGAGTTATTGGGACCATAGGATGTACAGAGAAATATCTGCTTCTAAAACCATAACGGAGTGTTCTAACTGAATTTTTGTCAATGGGTGCATTCAACTGACAGAGTTAAGCTCACGTGTTGACTCAGCGGTTTGCCAAGCCTTTCTGTGCAGAATAACAAAACCGGCATTTCTAGGCCAATGCCGGCATACGTACGAAACAGCGGTAAACTTCGACTAAAACTCAGAAGAAACGTTTCCTTGAAATTGCTCTGCTGTGCGTTCGTTCACCTAAGAGAGCTGAATGGATGTTGAGATCCAGCGAGTCAGAGACACGTTTCTTCTAGGAGCTGCGTTGGGATATTCCCGAGTGAATGGGACCATAGTCTGTACAGAGAAATATCTGCTTCTAAAACCAAAACGAAGCAATATAACTGAATGGTTGTCAATGTGTGCATTCAACTGACAGAGTTAAACTCACCTGTGGATTCAGCGGTTTGCAAAACCTTTCAGTGCAGAGACACAAAACCGGCATTTCCAGCCCAAGGACAGCACACGTTCGAAACAGCAGTAAACTTCGTCTAAAACTCAAGAGAAACGTTTCCTTGAAAGTACTCTGCTTCGTGTTCGTTCACCTAAGACACTTGAATCTATGTTGAGATTCAGCGAGTAACAAACACGTTTCTTCTAGGAGCTGCGTTGGAATATTCCCGAGTCAATGGGACCATAGGCTGTACAGAGAAATATCTGCTTCTAAAACCAAAACCGAGCTATCTAACTGAATGGTTGTCAATGTGTGCATTCAACTGACACAGTTAAAGTCACGTGTGGATTCAACGGTTTGCACATCCATTCTGTGCAGAATCCAAAAACCGGCATTTCCAGCCCAATACCGGCATACGTACGAAACAGGAATAAACTTCGTCTAAAACTCAGGAGAAACGTTTCCTTGAAACTGCTCTGCTGTGCGTTCATTCACCTAAGAGAGTTGAATCTATGTTGAGATTCAACGAGTAAGAAACACATTTCTTCTAGAAGCTGCGTTGGGATATTCCCGAGTGAATGGGACCATAGGCTGTACGGAGAAATATCTGCTTCTAAAACGAAAACGGAGCTTTCCTACTGCATGGTTGTCAATGGGTACATTCAACTGACAGAGTTAAACTGCCGTGTGGATTCAGCGGTTTGCAAACCCTTTCTGTGCAGAATCCCAAAACCGGCATTTCCAGCCCAATGCCGGTATACGTATGAAACAGCAGTAAGACTTCGTCTAAACCTCAGGAGAAACGTTTCCTTGAAACTGCTCTGCTGTGCGTTCATTCACCTAAGAGAGTTGAATATATGTTGAGATTCAGCGAGTCAGAAACTCGTTTCTTCTAGGAGCTGCGTTGGGATATTCCGGAGTGAATGAAACCATAGGATGTACAGAGAAATATCTGCTTCTGAAACGAAAACGGATCTATCTAACTGAAAGGTTGTCAACGTGTGCATTCAACTGACAGAGTTAAACTCTCGTGTGGATTCTGCGGATTGCAAACCCTTTCTGTGCAGAATCCCAAAACCGGTATTTCCAGCCCAATGCCGGCATTCGTACGAAACAGCAGTAAGACTTCGTCTAAACCTCAGGAGAAAAGTTTCCTTGAAACTGCTCTGCTGTGCGTTCATTTACCTAAGAGAGTTGAATCTATGTTGAGATTCAGAGAGTTAGAAACACGTTTCTTCTAGGAACTGCATTGAGATATTCCTGAGTGAATGGGACCATTGGCTGTACAGAGAAATATCTGCCTTTAAAACAAAAACGGAGCTATGTAACTGAATGGTTGTCAATGTGTGCATTCAGCTTACGGATTTAAACTCTCGTGTGGATTAAGAGGTTTGCAAACCCTTTCTGTGCAGAAACCCAAAACCGGCATTTCCAGCCCAATGCCGGCATACATACGAAACAGCAGTAAACTTCGTCTAAAACTCAGGAGAAACCTTTCCTTGAAACTGCTCTGCTGTGCGTTCGTTGACATAAGAGAGTTGAATCTATGTTCACATTCCACGAGTCAGAAAGACGTTTCTTCTAGGAGCTTCGTTGGGGTATTCCCGAGTGAATGGGACCATAGGCTGTATGGAGAAATGTCTGCTTCTAAAACCCAAATGGAGCTATGTAACAGCATGGTTGTCAAAGGGTGCATTCAATTGTCAGAGTTAAACTCACGCGTGGATTCAGCGGTTTGCAAACCCTTTCTGTGCAGAAACCCAAAACCAGCATTTCCAGCCCAAAGCCAGCATACCTACGAAACTGCAGTAAACTTAGTCTAAAACTCAGGAGAAACCTTTCCTTGAAAATGCTCCGTGGTGCGTTTGTTCACATAAGAGAGTTGAATCTGTGTTGAGTTTCAGCGAGTCAGAAACACGTTTCTTCTGGGAGGTGCGTTGGGATATTCCCGAGTGAATGGGACCATAGGCTGTACAGACAAATATCTGCTTCTAAAACCAAAACGGAGCTATCTAACTGAATGGTGGTCAAAGGGTGCATTGAACTGACGGAGTTAAACTCACGTGTGGATTCAGCGGTTTGCAAACACTTTCTCTTCAGAATCCCAAAACCGGCATTTCCAGCCCAATGCCAGCATACGTACGAAACAGCAGTAAGACATCGTCTAAACCTCAGGAGAAACGTTTCCTTGAAACTGCTCTACTGTGCGTTCGTTGACCTAAGAGAGTTCAATCTATGTTGAGATTCAGCGAGTCAGAAACACGTTTCTTCTAGGAGCTGCGTTGGGATATTCCCGAGTGAATGGGACCATAGGCTGTACAGAGAAATATCTGCTTCTAAAACCAAAACGGAGTTATCTAACTGCATGGTTTTCAATGTGTGCATTCAACTGACAGTGTTAAACTCACACGTGGATTCAACGGTTTGCAAACTCTTTCTGTGTGGAAACCCAAAATCGGCATTTCCAGCCCAATGCCAGCATACATACGAAACAGCAGTAAACTTCGTCTAAAACTCAGGAGAAACCTTTCCTTGAAACTGCTCTGCTGTGCGTTCGTCGACCTAAGAGAGTTGAATCTATGTTGACATTCCACGAGTCAGAAAGACGTTTCTTCTAGGAGCTGCGTTGGGACATTCCCGAGTTAATGGGACCATAGGATGTACAGAGAAATATCAGCTTCTAAAACCAAAACGGAGCATTCTAACTGAATGGTTGTCAATGGGTGCATTCAACTGACAGAGTTCAACTCACGTGTGGATTCAGCGGTTTGCCAAGGGTTTCTGTGCAGAATAACAAAACCGGCATTTCCAGCCCAATGCCGGCATACATACGAAACAGCGGTAAACTTCGACCAAAACTCAGAAGAAACGTTTCCTTGAAACTGCTCTGCTGTGCATTCGTTCACCTAAGAGAGCTGAATCGATGTTGAGATCCAGCGAGTCATAGACACGTTTCTTCTAGGAGCTGCGTTGGGATATTCCCGAGTGAATGGGACCATAGTCTGTACAGAGAAATATCTGCTTCTAAAACGAAAACGGAGCTATCTAACTGAATGGTTGTCAATGTGTGCATTCAACTGACAGAGTTAAACTCACCTGTGGATTCAGCGGTTTGCAAAACATTTCAGTGCAGAGACAGAAAACCGGCATTTCCAGCCCAAGGCCAGCACACGTTCGAAACAGCAGTAAACTTCGTCCAAAACTCAGGAGAAACGTTTCTTTGAAAGTGCTCTGCTGCGTGTTCGTTCACCTAAGAAACTTGAATCTATGTTGAGATTCAGCGAGTCAGAAACACGTTTCTTCTAGGAGCTGCGTTGGGATATTCCCGAGTGAATGGGACCATAGGATGTACAGAGAAATATCTGCTTCTAAAACCAAAACGGAGCTATCTAACTGAATGGTTGTCAATGTGTGCATTCAACTGACACAGTTAAAGTCACGTGTGGATTCAACGGTTTGCAGATCCATTCTGTGCAGAATCCAAAAACCGGCATTTCCAGCCCAATACCGGCATACGTACGAAACAGCAATAAACTTCGTCTAAAACTCAGGAGAAACGTTTCCTTGAAACTGCTCTGCTGTGCGTTCATTCACCTAAGAGAGTTGAATCTATGTTGAGATTCAGCGAGTAAGAAACACATTTCTTGTAGAAGCTGCGTTGGGATATTCCCGAGTGAATGCGACCATAGGCTGTATGGAGAAATATCTGCTTCTAAAACGAAAACGGAGGTTTCGTACTGCATGGTTATCAATGGGTGCATTCAACTGACAGAGTTAAACTCCCTTGTGGATTCAGCGGTTTGCAAACCCTTTCTGTGCAGAATCCCAAAACCGGCATTTCCAGCTCAATGCCGGTATACGTATGAAACAGCAGTAAGACTTCGTCTAAACCTCAGAAGAAACGTTTCCTTGAAACTGCTCTGCTGTGCATTCGTTGACCTAAGAGAGTTGAATCTATGTTGAGATTCAGCGAGTCAGAAACACGTTTCTTCTAGGAGCTGCATTGAGATATTCCTGAGTGAATGGGTCCATAGGCTGTACAGAGAAATATCTGCTTCTAAAACCAAAACAGAGCTATCTAACTGAATGGTTGGCCATGTGTGCATTCAACTGGACAGTGTTAAACTCAGCTGTGGATTCAGCGGTTTGCAAACCCTTTCTGTGCAGAAACCCAAAACCGGCATTTCCAGCCCAATGCCGGCATACGTACGAAAGAGCAGTAAAATTCGTCTAAAACTCAGAAGAATCCTTTCCTTGAAACTGCTCTGCTGTGCGTTCGTTCACCTAAGAGAGTTGAAGCTATGCTGAGATTCAGCTAGTCAGAAACACCTTTCTTCTAGGAGCTGCGTTGGGATATTCCCGAGTGAATGGGACCATAGGCTGTACAGAGAAATATCTGCTTCTAAAGCCAAAACGGAGCTATCTAAGTGAATGGTTGTCCATGGGTGCATTCAACTGACACTGTCAAAATCAGGTGTGGATTCAGCGGTGTGCAAACCCTTTCTTTGCAGAATCCCGAAACCGGCATTTCCACTCCAATGCCGGCATAGGTACGAAACAGGAGTAAAGTTCGACTTAAACTCAGAAGAAACGTTTCCTTGAAACTGCTCTGCTGTGCGTTTGTTCACCTAATAGAGTTGAATCTATGCTGAGATTCAGCGAGTCAGAAACACGTTTCTTCTAGGAGCTGCGTTGGGATATTTCCAAGTGAATGGGACCATAGGCTGTGCAGAGAAATATCTGCTTCCAAAACCAAAACGGCGCTGTCTAACTGAATGGTTGTCCATGAGTGCATTCAACTGACAGTGTTAAACTCATGTGTGGATTCAGCGGTGTGCATTCACTTTCTGTGCAGAATCCCGTAACCGGCATTTCTAGCTCAATGCCGGCATATGTACGAGACAGCAATATGACTTCGTCTAAAATTCAGGAGGAACGTTCCCTTGAAACTGCTCTGCTGTGCGTTCGTTCACCTAAGAGAGTTGAATCAATGTTGAGATTCAGCGAGTCAGAAACACGTTTCTTCTTAGAGCTGCGTTGGGATATTCCCGAGTGAATGGGACCATAGGCTGTACAGAGAAATATCTGCTTCTAAAACGAAAACGGAGCTATCTAAGTGAATGGTTGTCCATGGGTGCATTCAACTGACACTGTTAAACTCAGGTGTGGATTCAGCGGTGTGCAAACCCTTCGTTTGCAGAATCCCGAAACCGGCATTTCCAGTCCAATGCCGGCGTACGTACGAACAGGAGTAAAGTTCGACTTAAACTCAGAAGAAACGTTTCCTTGAAACTGCTCTGTACGCGTTTATTCACCTAAGAGAGTTGAATCTATGCTGAGATTCAGCGAGTCAGAAACACGTTTCTTCTAGGAGCTGCGTTGGGATATTTCCGAGTCAATGGGACCATAGGCTGTTCAGAGAAATATCTGCTTCTAAAACCAAAACGGAGCAATCTAACTGAATGGTTTTCCATGATTGCATTCAACTGACAGTGTTAAACTCATGTGTGGATTCAGCGGTGTGCAATCACTTTCTGTGCAGAATCCCGTAACCGGAATTTCTAGCCCAATGCCGGCATATGTACGAGACAGCAATATGACTTCGTCTAAAATTCAGGAGGAACGTTCCCTTGAAACTGCTCTGCTGTTCGTTCATTCACCTAAGATAGTTGAATCGATGTTGAGATTCAGCGAGTCAGAAACACGTTTCTTCTAGGAGCTGCGTTGGGATATTCCCGAGTGAATGGGACCATAGGCTGTACAGAGAAATATCTGCTTCTAAAACCAAAACGGAGCTATCTAACTGACCGGTTGTCCATGGGTGCATTCAACTGATACTGTTAAACTCAGGTGTGGATTCAGCGGTGTGCAAACCCTTTCTGTGCTGAATCCCGAAACCGGCATTTGCAGTCCAATGCCGGCATACGTACGAAACAGCAGTATGACTTCGTCTAAAACTCAGGAGGAACGTTTCCTTGAAACTGCTCTGCTGTGCGTTCGTTCACCTAAGAGAGTTGAATGTATGTTGAGATTCAGCGAGTCAGAAACACGTTTCTTCTAGGAGCTGCATTGGGATATTCTCGAGTGAATGGGACCATAGGCTGTACAGAGAAATATCTGCTTCTAAAACCAAAACGGTGGTATCTAACTGAATGGTTGTTCATGGGTGCATTCAAGTGACAGTGTTAAACTCATGTGTGGATTCAGCGGTGTGCAATCCCTTTCTCTGCAGAATCCCGAAACCGGCATTTCCAGCCCAATGCCGGCATAAGTACGAAACAGCAGTATGACTTCGTCTAATATTCAGGAGGAACGTTCCTTTGAAACTGCTCTGCTGTGTGTTCGTTCACTTAAGAGAGTTGAATCTATGTTGAGGTTCAGCGAGTCAGAGACACGTTTCTTCTAGGAGCTGCATTGGGATATTCCCGAGTGAATGGGACCATAGGCTGTACAGAGAAATATCTGCTTCTAAAGCCAAAACGGAGCTATCTAACTGAATCGTTGTCAATGTGTGCATTCAACTGACACAGTTAAAGTCACGTGTGGATTCAGCGGTTTGCAAACCCTTTCTGTGCAGAATCCCAAAACAGGCACTTCCAGCCCAATGCCGGCATATGTACGAAACAGCAGTAAACTTCGTCTAATACTCAGGAGAAACGTTTCCATGAAACTGCTCTGCTGTGCGTCCCTTCACCTAAGAGAGTTGTATCTATGCTGAGATTCAGCGCGTCAGAGACACGTTTCTTCTAGCAGCTGCGTTGGGATATTACCGAGTGAATGGGACCAAAGACTGTACAGAGAATTATCTGCTTCTAAAACCAAAACGGAGCTATCTAACTGAATGGTTGTCAATGTGTGCATTCAACTGACAGAGTTAAACTCACGTGTGGATTCAGCGGTTTGCAAACTTTTCCTGTGCCGAATCCCGTAACCGGAATTTCTAGCGCAATGCCGGCATACGTACGAAACAGTCATATGACTTCGTCTAAAATTCAGGAGGAACGTTCCCTTGAAACTGCTCTGTTGTGCATTCGTTCACCTACGAGAGTTGAATCTATGTTGAGATTCAGCGAGTCAGAAACAAGTTTCTTCTAGGAGCTGCGTTGGGATATTCCCGAGTGAATGGGACCATAGGCTGTACAGAGCAATATCTGCTTCTAAAACCAAAACGGAGCTATCTAACTGAATGGTTGTCATTGGGTGCATACAACTGACAGAGTTAAACTCACGTGTGGATTCTGCGGTTTCAAAAACATTCTGTGCAGAATCCCGAAAGTGGCATTTCTAGCCCAGTGCCGGCATACGTACGAAACAGCAGTATGTCATCGTCTAAAACTCAGGAGAAACGTTTCCTTGAAACTGCTCTGCTGTGCGTTCGTTCACCTAAGAGAGTTGAATCTATGTTGAGATTCACCGAGTCACAAACACGTTTCTTCTAGGAGCTGCGTTGGGATATTCCCGAGTGAATGGGACCATAGGCTGTACAGAGAAATATCTGCTTCTAAAACCAAAACGGAGCTATCTAACTGAATGGATGTCAATGTGTCCATTCAACTGACACAGTTAAAGTCACGTGTGGATTCAGCGGTTTGCAAACTTTGTCTGTGCAGAGTATAAAAACCGGCATTTGCAGCCCAATGCCGGCATACGTACGAAACAGCAGTAAACTTCGTCTAAAACTCAGGAGAAACGTTTCCTTGAAACTGCTCTGCTGTGCGTTAGTTCACCTAAGAGAGGTGAATCTATGTTCAGCGTCAGGGAGTTAGAAACAGGTTTCTTCTAGGAACTGCGTTGGGATATTCCCGAGTTATTGGGACCATAGGATGTACAGAGAAATATCTGCTTCTAAAACCATAACGGAGTGTTCTAACTGAATTTTTGTCAATGGGTGCATTCAACTGACAGAGTTAAGCTCACGTGTGGACTCAGCGGTTTGCCAAGCCTTTCTGTGCAGAATAACAAAACCGGCATTTCTAGGCCAATGCCGGCATACGTACGAAACAGCGGTAAACTTCGACTAAAACTCAGAAGAAACGTTTCCTTGAAATTGCTCTGCTGTGCGTTCGTTCACCTAAGAGAGCTGAATGGATGTTGAGATCCAGCGAGTCAGAGACACGTTTCTTCTAGGAGCTGCGTTGGGATATTCCCGAGTGAATGGGACCATAGTCTGTACAGAGAAATATCTGCTTCTAAAACCAAAACGAAGCAATATAACTGAATGGTTGTCAATGTGTGCATTCAACTGACAGAGTTAAACTCACCTGTGGATTCAGCGGTTTGCAAAACCTTTCAGTGCAGAGACACAAAACCGGCATTTCCAGCCCAAGGACAGCACACGTTCGAAACAGCAGTAAACTTCGTCTAAAACTCAAGAGAAACGTTTCCTTGAAAGTACTCTGCTTCGTGTTCGTTCACCTAAGACACTTGAATCTATGTTGAGATTCAGCGAGTAACAAACACGTTTCTTCTAGGAGCTGCGTTGGAATATTCCCGAGTCAATGGGACCATAGGCTGTACAGAGAAATATCTGCTTCTAAAACCAAAACCGAGCTATCTAACTGAATGGTTGTCAATGTGTGCATTCAACTGACACAGTTAAAGTCACGTGTGGATTCAACGGTTTGCACATCCATTCTGTGCAGAATCCAAAAACCGGCATTTCCAGCCCAATACCGGCATACGTACGAAACAGGAATAAACTTCGTCTAAAACTCAGGAGAAACGTTTCCTTGAAACTGCTCTGCTGTGCGTTCATTCACCTAAGAGAGTTGAATCTATGTTGAGATTCAACGAGTAAGAAACACATTTCTTCTAGAAGCTGCGTTGGGATATTCCCGAGTGAATGGGACCATAGGCTGTACGGAGAAATATCTGCTTCTAAAACGAAAACGGAGCTTTCCTACTGCATGGTTGTCAATGGGTACATTCAACTGACAGAGTTAAACTGCCGTGTGGATTCAGCGGTTTGCAAACCCTTTCTGTGCAGAATCCCAAAACCGGCATTTCCAGCCCAATGCCGGTATACGTATGAAACAGCAGTAAGACTTCGTCTAAACCTCAGGAGAAACGTTTCCTTGAAACTGCTCTGCTGTGCGTTCATTCACCTAAGAGAGTTGAATATATGTTGAGATTCAGCGAGTCAGAAACTCGTTTCTTCTAGGAGCTGCGTTGGGATATTCCGGAGTGAATGAAACCATAGGATGTACAGAGAAATATCTGCTTCTGAAACGAAAACGGATCTATCTAACTGAAAGGTTGTCAACGTGTGCATTCAACTGACAGAGTTAAACTCTCGTGTGGATTCTGCGGATTGCAAACCCTTTCTGTGCAGAATCCCAAAACCGGTATTTCCAGCCCAATGCCGGCATTCGTACGAAACAGCAGTAAGACTTCGTCTAAACCTCAGGAGAAAAGTTTCCTTGAAACTGCTCTGCTGTGCGTTCATTTACCTAAGAGAGTTGAATCTATGTTGAGATTCAGAGAGTTAGAAACACGTTTCTTCTAGGAACTGCATTGAGATATTCCTGAGTGAATGGGACCATTGGCTGTACAGAGAAATATCTGCCTTTAAAACAAAAACGGAGCTATGTAACTGAATGGTTGTCAATGTGTGCATTCAGCTTACGGATTTAAACTCTCGTGTGGATTAAGAGGTTTGCAAACCCTTTCTGTGCAGAAACCCAAAACCGGCATTTCCAGCCCAATGCCGGCATACATACGAAACAGCAGTAAACTTCGTCTAAAACTCAGGAGAAACCTTTCCTTGAAACTGCTCTGCTGTGCGTTCGTTGACATAAGAGAGTTGAATCTATGTTCACATTCCACGAGTCAGAAAGACGTTTCTTCTAGGAGCTTCGTTGGGGTATTCCCGAGTGAATGGGACCATAGGCTGTATGGAGAAATGTCTGCTTCTAAAACCCAAATGGAGCTATGTAACAGCATGGTTGTCAAAGGGTGCATTCAATTGTCAGAGTTAAACTCACGCGTGGATTCAGCGGTTTGCAAACCCTTTCTGTGCAGAAACCCAAAACCAGCATTTCCAGCCCAAAGCCAGCATACCTACGAAACTGCAGTAAACTTAGTCTAAAACTCAGGAGAAACCTTTCCTTGAAAATGCTCCGTGGTGCGTTTGTTCACATAAGAGAGTTGAATCTGTGTTGAGTTTCAGCGAGTCAGAAACACGTTTCTTCTGGGAGGTGCGTTGGGATATTCCCGAGTGAATGGGACCATAGGCTGTACAGACAAATATCTGCTTCTAAAACCAAAACGGAGCTATCTAACTGAATGGTGGTCAAAGGGTGCATTGAACTGACGGAGTTAAACTCACGTGTGGATTCAGCGGTTTGCAAACACTTTCTCTTCAGAATCCCAAAACCGGCATTTCCAGCCCAATGCCAGCATACGTACGAAACAGCAGTAAGACATCGTCTAAACCTCAGGAGAAACGTTTCCTTGAAACTGCTCTACTGTGCGTTCGTTGACCTAAGAGAGTTCAATCTATGTTGAGATTCAGCGAGTCAGAAACACGTTTCTTCTAGGAGCTGCGTTGGGATATTCCCGAGTGAATGGGACCATAGGCTGTACAGAGAAATATCTGCTTCTAAAACCAAAACGGAGTTATCTAACTGCATGGTTTTCAATGTGTGCATTCAACTGACAGTGTTAAACTCACACGTGGATTCAACGGTTTGCAAACTCTTTCTGTGTGGAAACCCAAAATCGGCATTTCCAGCCCAATGCCAGCATACATACGAAACAGCAGTAAACTTCGTCTAAAACTCAGGAGAAACCTTTCCTTGAAACTGCTCTGCTGTGCGTTCGTCGACCTAAGAGAGTTGAATCTATGTTGACATTCCACGAGTCAGAAAGACGTTTCTTCTAGGAGCTGCGTTGGGACATTCCCGAGTTAATGGGACCATAGGATGTACAGAGAAATATCAGCTTCTAAAACCAAAACGGAGCATTCTAACTGAATGGTTGTCAATGGGTGCATTCAACTGACAGAGTTCAACTCACGTGTGGATTCAGCGGTTTGCCAAGGGTTTCTGTGCAGAATAACAAAACCGGCATTTCCAGCCCAATGCCGGCATACATACGAAACAGCGGTAAACTTCGACCAAAACTCAGAAGAAACGTTTCCTTGAAACTGCTCTGCTGTGCATTCGTTCACCTAAGAGAGCTGAATCGATGTTGAGATCCAGCGAGTCATAGACACGTTTCTTCTAGGAGCTGCGTTGGGATATTCCCGAGTGAATGGGACCATAGTCTGTACAGAGAAATATCTGCTTCTAAAACGAAAACGGAGCTATCTAACTGAATGGTTGTCAATGTGTGCATTCAACTGACAGAGTTAAACTCACCTGTGGATTCAGCGGTTTGCAAAACATTTCAGTGCAGAGACAGAAAACCGGCATTTCCAGCCCAAGGCCAGCACACGTTCGAAACAGCAGTAAACTTCGTCCAAAACTCAGGAGAAACGTTTCTTTGAAAGTGCTCTGCTGCGTGTTCGTTCACCTAAGAAACTTGAATCTATGTTGAGATTCAGCGAGTCAGAAACACGTTTCTTCTAGGAGCTGCGTTGGGATATTCCCGAGTGAATGGGACCATAGGATGTACAGAGAAATATCTGCTTCTAAAACCAAAACGGAGCTATCTAACTGAATGGTTGTCAATGTGTGCATTCAACTGACACAGTTAAAGTCACGTGTGGATTCAACGGTTTGCAGATCCATTCTGTGCAGAATCCAAAAACCGGCATTTCCAGCCCAATACCGGCATACGTACGAAACAGCAATAAACTTCGTCTAAAACTCAGGAGAAACGTTTCCTTGAAACTGCTCTGCTGTGCGTTCATTCACCTAAGAGAGTTGAATCTATGTTGAGATTCAGCGAGTAAGAAACACATTTCTTGTAGAAGCTGCGTTGGGATATTCCCGAGTGAATGCGACCATAGGCTGTATGGAGAAATATCTGCTTCTAAAACGAAAACGGAGGTTTCGTACTGCATGGTTATCAATGGGTGCATTCAACTGACAGAGTTAAACTCCCTTGTGGATTCAGCGGTTTGCAAACCCTTTCTGTGCAGAATCCCAAAACCGGCATTTCCAGCTCAATGCCGGTATACGTATGAAACAGCAGTAAGACTTCGTCTAAACCTCAGAAGAAACGTTTCCTTGAAACTGCTCTGCTGTGCATTCGTTGACCTAAGAGAGTTGAATCTATGTTGAGATTCAGCGAGTCAGAAACACGTTTCTTCTAGGAGCTGCATTGAGATATTCCTGAGTGAATGGGTCCATAGGCTGTACAGAGAAATATCTGCTTCTAAAACCAAAACAGAGCTATCTAACTGAATGGTTGGCCATGTGTGCATTCAACTGGACAGTGTTAAACTCAGCTGTGGATTCAGCGGTTTGCAAACCCTTTCTGTGCAGAAACCCAAAACCGGCATTTCCAGCCCAATGCCGGCATACGTACGAAAGAGCAGTAAAATTCGTCTAAAACTCAGAAGAATCCTTTCCTTGAAACTGCTCTGCTGTGCGTTCGTTCACCTAAGAGAGTTGAAGCTATGCTGAGATTCAGCTAGTCAGAAACACCTTTCTTCTAGGAGCTGCGTTGGGATATTCCCGAGTGAATGGGACCATAGGCTGTACAGAGAAATATCTGCTTCTAAAGCCAAAACGGAGCTATCTAAGTGAATGGTTGTCCATGGGTGCATTCAACTGACACTGTCAAAATCAGGTGTGGATTCAGCGGTGTGCAAACCCTTTCTTTGCAGAATCCCGAAACCGGCATTTCCACTCCAATGCCGGCATAGGTACGAAACAGGAGTAAAGTTCGACTTAAACTCAGAAGAAACGTTTCCTTGAAACTGCTCTGCTGTGCGTTTGTTCACCTAATAGAGTTGAATCTATGCTGAGATTCAGCGAGTCAGAAACACGTTTCTTCTAGGAGCTGCGTTGGGATATTTCCAAGTGAATGGGACCATAGGCTGTGCAGAGAAATATCTGCTTCCAAAACCAAAACGGCGCTGTCTAACTGAATGGTTGTCCATGAGTGCATTCAACTGACAGTGTTAAACTCATGTGTGGATTCAGCGGTGTGCATTCACTTTCTGTGCAGAATCCCGTAACCGGCATTTCTAGCTCAATGCCGGCATATGTACGAGACAGCAATATGACTTCGTCTAAAATTCAGGAGGAACGTTCCCTTGAAACTGCTCTGCTGTGCGTTCGTTCACCTAAGAGAGTTGAATCAATGTTGAGATTCAGCGAGTCAGAAACACGTTTCTTCTTAGAGCTGCGTTGGGATATTCCCGAGTGAATGGGACCATAGGCTGTACAGAGAAATATCTGCTTCTAAAACGAAAACGGAGCTATCTAAGTGAATGGTTGTCCATGGGTGCATTCAACTGACACTGTTAAACTCAGGTGTGGATTCAGCGGTGTGCAAACCCTTCGTTTGCAGAATCCCGAAACCGGCATTTCCAGTCCAATGCCGGCGTACGTACGAACAGGAGTAAAGTTCGACTTAAACTCAGAAGAAACGTTTCCTTGAAACTGCTCTGTACGCGTTTATTCACCTAAGAGAGTTGAATCTATGCTGAGATTCAGCGAGTCAGAAACACGTTTCTTCTAGGAGCTGCGTTGGGATATTTCCGAGTCAATGGGACCATAGGCTGTTCAGAGAAATATCTGCTTCTAAAACCAAAACGGAGCAATCTAACTGAATGGTTTTCCATGATTGCATTCAACTGACAGTGTTAAACTCATGTGTGGATTCAGCGGTGTGCAATCACTTTCTGTGCAGAATCCCGTAACCGGAATTTCTAGCCCAATGCCGGCATATGTACGAGACAGCAATATGACTTCGTCTAAAATTCAGGAGGAACGTTCCCTTGAAACTGCTCTGCTGTTCGTTCATTCACCTAAGATAGTTGAATCGATGTTGAGATTCAGCGAGTCAGAAACACGTTTCTTCTAGGAGCTGCGTTGGGATATTCCCGAGTGAATGGGACCATAGGCTGTACAGAGAAATATCTGCTTCTAAAACCAAAACGGAGCTATCTAACTGACCGGTTGTCCATGGGTGCATTCAACTGATACTGTTAAACTCAGGTGTGGATTCAGCGGTGTGCAAACCCTTTCTGTGCTGAATCCCGAAACCGGCATTTGCAGTCCAATGCCGGCATACGTACGAAACAGCAGTATGACTTCGTCTAAAACTCAGGAGGAACGTTTCCTTGAAACTGCTCTGCTGTGCGTTCGTTCACCTAAGAGAGTTGAATGTATGTTGAGATTCAGCGAGTCAGAAACACGTTTCTTCTAGGAGCTGCATTGGGATATTCTCGAGTGAATGGGACCATAGGCTGTACAGAGAAATATCTGCTTCTAAAACCAAAACGGTGGTATCTAACTGAATGGTTGTTCATGGGTGCATTCAAGTGACAGTGTTAAACTCATGTGTGGATTCAGCGGTGTGCAATCCCTTTCTCTGCAGAATCCCGAAACCGGCATTTCCAGCCCAATGCCGGCATAAGTACGAAACAGCAGTATGACTTCGTCTAATATTCAGGAGGAACGTTCCTTTGAAACTGCTCTGCTGTGTGTTCGTTCACTTAAGAGAGTTGAATCTATGTTGAGGTTCAGCGAGTCAGAGACACGTTTCTTCTAGGAGCTGCATTGGGATATTCCCGAGTGAATGGGACCATAGGCTGTACAGAGAAATATCTGCTTCTAAAGCCAAAACGGAGCTATCTAACTGAATCGTTGTCAATGTGTGCATTCAACTGACACAGTTAAAGTCACGTGTGGATTCAGCGGTTTGCAAACCCTTTCTGTGCAGAATCCCAAAACAGGCACTTCCAGCCCAATGCCGGCATATGTACGAAACAGCAGTAAACTTCGTCTAATACTCAGGAGAAACGTTTCCATGAAACTGCTCTGCTGTGCGTCCCTTCACCTAAGAGAGTTGTATCTATGCTGAGATTCAGCGCGTCAGAGACACGTTTCTTCTAGCAGCTGCGTTGGGATATTACCGAGTGAATGGGACCAAAGACTGTACAGAGAATTATCTGCTTCTAAAACCAAAACGGAGCTATCTAACTGAATGGTTGTCAATGTGTGCATTCAACTGACAGAGTTAAACTCACGTGTGGATTCAGCGGTTTGCAAACTTTTCCTGTGCCGAATCCCGTAACCGGAATTTCTAGCGCAATGCCGGCATACGTACGAAACAGTCATATGACTTCGTCTAAAATTCAGGAGGAACGTTCCCTTGAAACTGCTCTGTTGTGCATTCGTTCACCTACGAGAGTTGAATCTATGTTGAGATTCAGCGAGTCAGAAACAAGTTTCTTCTAGGAGCTGCGTTGGGATATTCCCGAGTGAATGGGACCATAGGCTGTACAGAGCAATATCTGCTTCTAAAACCAAAACGGAGCTATCTAACTGAATGGTTGTCATTGGGTGCATACAACTGACAGAGTTAAACTCACGTGTGGATTCTGCGGTTTCAAAAACATTCTGTGCAGAATCCCGAAAGTGGCATTTCTAGCCCAGTGCCGGCATACGTACGAAACAGCAGTATGTCATCGTCTAAAACTCAGGAGAAACGTTTCCTTGAAACTGCTCTGCTGTGCGTTCGTTCACCTAAGAGAGTTGAATCTATGTTGAGATTCACCGAGTCACAAACACGTTTCTTCTAGGAGCTGCGTTGGGATATTCCCGAGTGAATGGGACCATAGGCTGTACAGAGAAATATCTGCTTCTAAAACCAAAACGGAGCTATCTAACTGAATGGATGTCAATGTGTCCATTCAACTGACACAGTTAAAGTCACGTGTGGATTCAGCGGTTTGCAAACTTTGTCTGTGCAGAGTATAAAAACCGGCATTTGCAGCCCAATGCCGGCATACGTACGAAACAGCAGTAAACTTCGTCTAAAACTCAGGAGAAACGTTTCCTTGAAACTGCTCTGCTGTGCGTTAGTTCACCTAAGAGAGGTGAATCTATGTTCAGCGTCAGGGAGTTAGAAACAGGTTTCTTCTAGGAACTGCGTTGGGATATTCCCGAGTTATTGGGACCATAGGATGTACAGAGAAATATCTGCTTCTAAAACCATAACGGAGTGTTCTAACTGAATTTTTGTCAATGGGTGCATTCAACTGACAGAGTTAAGCTCACGTGTTGACTCAGCGGTTTGCCAAGCCTTTCTGTGCAGAATAACAAAACCGGCATTTCTAGGCCAATGCCGGCATACGTACGAAACAGCGGTAAACTTCGACTAAAACTCAGAAGAAACGTTTCCTTGAAATTGCTCTGCTGTGCGTTCGTTCACCTAAGAGAGCTGAATGGATGTTGAGATCCAGCGAGTCAGAGACACGTTTCTTCTAGGAGCTGCGTTGGGATATTCCCGAGTGAATGGGACCATAGTCTGTACAGAGAAATATCTGCTTCTAAAACCAAAACGAAGCAATATAACTGAATGGTTGTCAATGTGTGCATTCAACTGACAGAGTTAAACTCACCTGTGGATTCAGCGGTTTGCAAAACCTTTCAGTGCAGAGACACAAAACCGGCATTTCCAGCCCAAGGACAGCACACGTTCGAAACAGCAGTAAACTTCGTCTAAAACTCAAGAGAAACGTTTCCTTGAAAGTACTCTGCTTCGTGTTCGTTCACCTAAGACACTTGAATCTATGTTGAGATTCAGCGAGTAACAAACACGTTTCTTCTAGGAGCTGCGTTGGAATATTCCCGAGTCAATGGGACCATAGGCTGTACAGAGAAATATCTGCTTCTAAAACCAAAACCGAGCTATCTAACTGAATGGTTGTCAATGTGTGCATTCAACTGACACAGTTAAAGTCACGTGTGGATTCAACGGTTTGCACATCCATTCTGTGCAGAATCCAAAAACCGGCATTTCCAGCCCAATACCGGCATACGTACGAAACAGGAATAAACTTCGTCTAAAACTCAGGAGAAACGTTTCCTTGAAACTGCTCTGCTGTGCGTTCATTCACCTAAGAGAGTTGAATCTATGTTGAGATTCAACGAGTAAGAAACACATTTCTTCTAGAAGCTGCGTTGGGATATTCCCGAGTGAATGGGACCATAGGCTGTACGGAGAAATATCTGCTTCTAAAACGAAAACGGAGCTTTCCTACTGCATGGTTGTCAATGGGTACATTCAACTGACAGAGTTAAACTGCCGTGTGGATTCAGCGGTTTGCAAACCCTTTCTGTGCAGAATCCCAAAACCGGCATTTCCAGCCCAATGCCGGTATACGTATGAAACAGCAGTAAGACTTCGTCTAAACCTCAGGAGAAACGTTTCCTTGAAACTGCTCTGCTGTGCGTTCATTCACCTAAGAGAGTTGAATATATGTTGAGATTCAGCGAGTCAGAAACTCGTTTCTTCTAGGAGCTGCGTTGGGATATTCCGGAGTGAATGAAACCATAGGATGTACAGAGAAATATCTGCTTCTGAAACGAAAACGGATCTATCTAACTGAAAGGTTGTCAACGTGTGCATTCAACTGACAGAGTTAAACTCTCGTGTGGATTCTGCGGATTGCAAACCCTTTCTGTGCAGAATCCCAAAACCGGTATTTCCAGCCCAATGCCGGCATTCGTACGAAACAGCAGTAAGACTTCGTCTAAACCTCAGGAGAAAAGTTTCCTTGAAACTGCTCTGCTGTGCGTTCATTTACCTAAGAGAGTTGAATCTATGTTGAGATTCAGAGAGTTAGAAACACGTTTCTTCTAGGAACTGCATTGAGATATTCCTGAGTGAATGGGACCATTGGCTGTACAGAGAAATATCTGCCTTTAAAACAAAAACGGAGCTATGTAACTGAATGGTTGTCAATGTGTGCATTCAGCTTACGGATTTAAACTCTCGTGTGGATTAAGAGGTTTGCAAACCCTTTCTGTGCAGAAACCCAAAACCGGCATTTCCAGCCCAATGCCGGCATACATACGAAACAGCAGTAAACTTCGTCTAAAACTCAGGAGAAACCTTTCCTTGAAACTGCTCTGCTGTGCGTTCGTTGACATAAGAGAGTTGAATCTATGTTCACATTCCACGAGTCAGAAAGACGTTTCTTCTAGGAGCTTCGTTGGGGTATTCCCGAGTGAATGGGACCATAGGCTGTATGGAGAAATGTCTGCTTCTAAAACCCAAATGGAGCTATGTAACAGCATGGTTGTCAAAGGGTGCATTCAATTGTCAGAGTTAAACTCACGCGTGGATTCAGCGGTTTGCAAACCCTTTCTGTGCAGAAACCCAAAACCAGCATTTCCAGCCCAAAGCCAGCATACCTACGAAACTGCAGTAAACTTAGTCTAAAACTCAGGAGAAACCTTTCCTTGAAAATGCTCCGTGGTGCGTTTGTTCACATAAGAGAGTTGAATCTGTGTTGAGTTTCAGCGAGTCAGAAACACGTTTCTTCTGGGAGGTGCGTTGGGATATTCCCGAGTGAATGGGACCATAGGCTGTACAGACAAATATCTGCTTCTAAACCAAAACGGAGCTATCTAACTGAATGGTGGTCAAAGGGTGCATTGAACTGACGGAGTTAAACTCACGTGTGGATTCAGCGGTTTGCAAACACTTTCTCTTCAGAATCCCAAAACCGGCATTTCCAGCCCAATGCCAGCATACGTACGAAACAGCAGTAAGACATCGTCTAAACCTCAGGAGAAACGTTTCCTTGAAACTGCTCTACTGTGCGTTCGTTGACCTAAGAGAGTTCAATCTATGTTGAGATTCAGCGAGTCAGAAACACGTTTCTTCTAGGAGCTGCGTTGGGATATTCCCGAGTGAATGGGACCATAGGCTGTACAGAGAAATATCTGCTTCTAAAACCAAAACGGAGTTATCTAACTGCATGGTTTTCAATGTGTGCATTCAACTGACAGTGTTAAACTCACACGTGGATTCAACGGTTTGCAAACTCTTTCTGTGTGGAAACCCAAAATCGGCATTTCCAGCCCAATGCCAGCATACATACGAAACAGCAGTAAACTTCGTCTAAAACTCAGGAGAAACCTTTCCTTGAAACTGCTCTGCTGTGCGTTCGTCGACCTAAGAGAGTTGAATCTATGTTGACATTCCACGAGTCAGAAAGACGTTTCTTCTAGGAGCTGCGTTGGGACATTCCCGAGTTAATGGGACCATAGGATGTACAGAGAAATATCAGCTTCTAAAACCAAAACGGAGCATTCTAACTGAATGGTTGTCAATGGGTGCATTCAACTGACAGAGTTCAACTCACGTGTGGATTCAGCGGTTTGCCAAGGGTTTCTGTGCAGAATAACAAAACCGGCATTTCCAGCCCAATGCCGGCATACATACGAAACAGCGGTAAACTTCGACCAAAACTCAGAAGAAACGTTTCCTTGAAACTGCTCTGCTGTGCATTCGTTCACCTAAGAGAGCTGAATCGATGTTGAGATCCAGCGAGTCATAGACACGTTTCTTCTAGGAGCTGCGTTGGGATATTCCCGAGTGAATGGGACCATAGTCTGTACAGAGAAATATCTGCTTCTAAAACGAAAACGGAGCTATCTAACTGAATGGTTGTCAATGTGTGCATTCAACTGACAGAGTTAAACTCACCTGTGGATTCAGCGGTTTGCAAAACATTTCAGTGCAGAGACAGAAAACCGGCATTTCCAGCCCAAGGCCAGCACACGTTCGAAACAGCAGTAAACTTCGTCCAAAACTCAGGAGAAACGTTTCTTTGAAAGTGCTCTGCTGCGTGTTCGTTCACCTAAGAAACTTGAATCTATGTTGAGATTCAGCGAGTCAGAAACACGTTTCTTCTAGGAGCTGCGTTGGGATATTCCCGAGTGAATGGGACCATAGGATGTACAGAGAAATATCTGCTTCTAAAACCAAAACGGAGCTATCTAACTGAATGGTTGTCAATGTGTGCATTCAACTGACACAGTTAAAGTCACGTGTGGATTCAACGGTTTGCAGATCCATTCTGTGCAG